>NC_084551.2:33865000-33885000 GCF_033978685.3 Nerophis lumbriciformis | reverse complement strand
ACCCTAATACATCCGCAAAACTTCTCCAGTTTGTCACGTGTTCTGTGACCAGCGTTTGAATAGCAGAGTACATGTATGTAAGCTTCTTGAAGGGCAGTGTCATGTTTTCCAGAAGCACCTCTGTGGTCACTTGAATACCGGTAAAGTCAATCACTTGATCAGCTGTAATGAGCTTGACGTTTTTGCAGTGGATTAAACCAGTCCTGCCCCTGAGGAATCCAATATACCACTCCTTCGCTTTTGAATTTCCCACAGATCTAACGGTCTGCTTTGATAAGAGACCCACTGTGTCTCCCTTGAAGTACTCCAGTAGGTAGTCTACACGTGGCTGACGGAGAACTGACTTTAGAGCAACACCATACCATTTTATGTTCACAGGTCTGTCTTTAAATTTGGAAATATCTGGATTTTTTTCTTCGCGAATAGAGGAGTTCCTTGGCATTTCAACTTCTTTGTTTTGACTTATCTTCTTTGAAATGCGCTTGTCACATCTAATTGGTGCCACAGGAGGAGAAGGGACTTGGAAAACAGCAACAGTTGAAGACCTCAACTCTGCCACTTGCAGATCTACCTGAAAAGCACTCATGTCTTTGTTGTTCGCGCAAGATAAGGCCACTGGTAAATGCAGCACTGTCCCTAATTTGAGTTTGCTTTGCCTCACTTCTTTCACCTTGTCCTCATGTCGGATTTGAAACGAAGAGCCTGTGAGGCTAACGGTGATAAACAAGTCATGTAGGTTGTCATTCCTAAGGCGATGCATTCCCCACAGCTGCAGCACCAGTGGCGGCAGATGCTTGTTTCCTCTACAAATATCTGAAAAGGGAAGCTTTGGCGGTACTTCTTCGTGACAGCACACAACTATAACAACCTTAAAAGTTGGATGGATGTACCTGGGTCCATAAACGGCAATTGTGATTTGGCGGTGAAGGTAATCCCAGACTGATGTAGCAGGAGACTGAATGGCAGAGGCTTCAGCGACTGCTATCACATAAAAATGTGTCTTCAGGTGCTGGACCTTCATGTGCATTGTGTTTTTTAAAACATCACAATTATCTACACTGATATAAGGACCCTCTCTTTTGCTAGACATAAGGCCAAACACTGTGGTGAAACCCTGACTAATCGGGTCACTTCGCACCTCTCCAGACAGCTTAATCCTTAAGGAGATCGTACCCTGTGTGTTGATATTGCTTAGCACTACTTCCAGGAGTGGACTGATAGTTGTTGTGTAGTTGTTATTGAGTCCAGGAGGAGGGTCAAGCATTGCCTTCAGTGTTACTTCCTGTATTTCACCAGGAGGAACAAGGCCTTCTGGGAAATTGATAGTAATGTCAGAGTCTGGTAGCCGAACTGAGCCTCCAGCATTGCCAATCTTGCAGATGACCTGAAAGTCTGTAGCCTGTGTCTGAGCCCATCCAGGACTTTGGCTCATAAGGTTTAGGTCCAGGCATGAGCGGGTTAACTGCCTGTGGCTCAGCCAGGCCATCTTATAGGCTTCTCTGTCATTTTTTAGCCACTCGAAATCAGGGTGTAGGACGGTCTGGGGTGGTCTGAAGCTGTTTACCCTCTTTGGCACTTTTCTCTCAAATTCATCAAGAATGTCTGTGGCACTCCTCCATCTCCCAGATCTGTTGTTAGCTTTGTTTTTCTTTTCCAGGTAGTTGCCTTCATCTGAGGATGTGCTAATGCTGTCTGTATTGTCTGTTTGCAGGTGGTTTGCAGTACTTGAGAATGTATTGGTTGCGTTGGAAATAAGCTTCTCTTTGTTGGTGTGTACAATGTCCTCTAAGAAAGGGTTTGATTCCGACAGCTTGCTCCAAAAGGGGTTTTTTGTTGACTTATGCTTCTCTTTCACTTGAGACGCCTTTCCACCTATTAAAAAAGTCACATGTCAGTAACTCATCTTTATAAACCATTTCTGATAGTATTGCTTACAATTTAGAGGATTACTTTTACCTTTCGGAATTTCACCACTCAACGTATTTTCATCCAGATCAATCAGTGTACCCTCTGACCTACTTCGCAAGAGACTCCCCGCACGAGGAAAGCAGTTTGCTCTTCCAGCTGCCATATTTTCATCTGTAATGTTAAAGACTACAGCATATTATCTTGAAAGTTTTCCCTTAGTTCTGGAAGAGAGTCAAGCAGCAAAAACAGATTTGTTTTGTTGTTTACTGCCCTAAGACCTAAAAACTGAATATTGTAAATGTTCCAATTCAGACTCTTATTCAATTATACGGTCTCTAAAAGTCCCTCGTACGTGGTCTACAAAAGAAGAATAACAGCTGAGTAATCTAATTAGTGCCAGGCCAGTAGAGAAAATCCTCAATCAACACCAATTGCACCCAAAGCTTCAGTTAATGAACAAGTGCGCTGTATAATCATTCCACCCAGAAAAAATACTGTTCAAATACAGCTTAAGTAGCACAAAATTAATATAACATTTATGTCCGTGACGAGTGTATACAATTATCTAACCACAACCGTGTTAATACAGAATGGAGGTGTCCAAAATGTTTCAGTAAATACTCAGGGTGCGCAATCTCAATCGTGATTATTTTTTATACGATTTTAAATCAATTCATAATAATTTTTTAAATCTATAAAAAAATATTACAAAACAATTTTTTGAAATGTTTTTTTAGGCCATCTTCGTGCTTAATTGCTGCGCGAATACATCATGCGCCAGGGGCTTTTTTAACCTGTTTTAAAAAGGTTATTATTATTATTATACCAAATATTATATTGCGAGAGTCGGTTTGAATCAAGAATTGTGTTGAATCGAGAATTCAGTTCAGTTCAGTTCAGTTTCAGTTTATTTCAAACATGCATGCGATACAATATAATGCATCACATATTTCCGGTTGTTTCATTACAGCACGTCCGAAAAGGAGTAGGAAGAACCTGAGCTTATTTAATCCTACCCCTTTTCATATTTTAGCAATTTTTATCCCATTTCCATGTTCTCTATAACACAACATTGACTAAATAATACATAAATAATATACCATAGTAAGTAAGCAAATATTAAATACATAAATAATCTTTATCTCAAAAAAAAAAAAAAAAAGTGTTCAAGATGTTCATCATAATTCTTGTTATGTGTACTCTGTGAACACTTGTAGTTTGAACAGTCTCTTAAACTAAATAATCCTGGTGCTTTGTTTGATTTCTTTGATTAATCCATTCCATAATTTAATTCCACAAACGGATGTGCTAAAGGTTTAAAGTGTTGTCCGGGCATACAAATTTTTTAAATTAGATTTTCCTCTAAGGTTATAGTTCTCCTCTTTTGTTGAGAAGAATTGTTGTACATTCTTGGGTAGCAGGTTGTAGTTTGCCTTGCACATAATTTTAGCTGTTTGCAGATGCACTAAATCGTTGAATTTCAATATTTTTGATTCAATAAATAAAGGGTTTGTTTGTTCTCTATATCCAGCATTAGGTATTATTCTAAGTTAGTGAATGAAGCGCACATTTGTAGTATTTTCCCCATATTTCTGCACAATAACTCAGATATGGTAACACTAGCGAGCAGTAAAGAATATGAAGTGATTTTTGGTCTAAAACATGTTTTGCTTTATTCATTATTGACGTGTTTCTTGCTACTTTATGTTGTATATTTTTACATGAGATGTTAATTTCATTTTGTCATCTATTATTACACCCAAAAATGTGTTTTCTTTTACCCTTTCAATATCTACTCCGTCTATTCGTATTTGTGTTTGACTTTCTCTTCTACCGTCAGAATCGTGTTGAATCGAGAATTGATTCCGAATGCAATCGTTACTCCAAGAATCGGAATCGAATTGCATGTTGTTAAAGAATTCTCTCATTTTAGGTTTGAGTTATAAACGACAAATCCAATTAGTATAATGTGTAATAATAATCTAAGAGTTTATCATTAATGAATTAATTATATTATATTGCATGTAAAAATTCAGTTTTGTGGACAGCGGATTAGATTCATTCATTTATTTGAGCCAATTAAACATATACAAAACTAACCTAACCTATTCATTAAGTAGGATAGATAATGCTATGTAATTAACTTAAGTAAATATGAATATAGAATACAAATTAGACCAGAGAATAAATAGTAAAAAAAAAGATAAGGTTTGCATATCTAATTTGTTAAAGAATGTTTTTGATTACTCACAACTTCACTCCACCGGTCAGCTATGGCCCTAAAGATACTACATGTCTAAGAGTGGTGACATACAATTTAACAACACACCCACGCTACTCTTTAAGTTGTTGTTTTTTTTTAAGTTATTGTTTTATTTTTCAGTATAGTGAGCCTCTGTCTGTCTTGCACGGAAACAGTACCCAAGTAGAATAAAGGCCTGAGCCTTCAATCTGTCACTAGTTAGAGTAAAACAGATTCGGTCTCATTCATAGCTTGTCACAGTGACTCAGTCATTGACGATGTTTTTTTACGCCAGTGCACAAAAACAGGTTGGTCTTGTCAGGTGTATAAGACAGTTCTCTCTATGCCTCTTGTCTGACAAGTGTGTATACCATAAATCTGTCTGATTTAATACTTGTAATTGTAACATGCTTGAAATATACTGTATATATATATCACTATCTTAGTTCATACCTGAGCAGCACATATGTATTTCAAATGGACAAAAGTAGAGCTGCAATGGACACCAGTATCACTGTCACAACAGGTGTGTTTGTGTAGTTGTTACACATTAATGACCCCTTAAGTACACTGACGCTCACTTCTTATGGTTACAAATAGAAGTATAAAAAAACGATAGAATTCGATCAAAACCAGCTCTCACCAATGGCATGAGATGTTTGTAGTTCTGTCCAGGCACACTGTCAGGGAAAGAGACATTTGACACTTTGTTTCTGAAGATGTGTCCTCTTGCTCGCATTGCCGCTGTGTGCTCACTCACCGAGCATGTTGGGACTGAGTTTGAAGTGAGGGTGGGCGGACCGTTCATAGTATTGGTTGTATCGATACCAAAGTGGTATCATTGTCTGATCGATACAAAAGTGATATTTGTGCGGTATTCTTTTATATTTTATTTTACATTTACAAATATTTACATGTTTTCTGTTGTCTTTTGTGGCAAAAAGTCAAAAGATTTAAATGAGAGCTAAACATCGTTTTTGCATTTGTTAAGTTATTTTACATTTCACACACTGTACATATACAAGTATACATATACTCATGCATATAATCACGTTTCATCAAACATATATTAACGTTCTTGCCCTACGGGAAACTGGGTAACACATGGCACATTGACAAAGCTTAACCTATTGTCACCATAACAATCTACAAAGTTAATTTAGTGGGCTTCTCTCTCTTCCCCTCCATTTATCTGCTTTCTTTTGTATTTCAAGTTACCGTTACATACATTACACACCGGAGCTCTTGTAAAAAGAGCTCAGCAGCGCATGTACTTTTTGCGTCGGATGAAAAGAGCACAGCTCCCTCCCCCCATTCTCACCACATTCTACAGAGGCACTATCGAGAGCCTGCTGACCAACAGCATCTCTGTCTGGACTGGAGCTCGCAGTGCCTCAGACTGGTAGTCTCTCCAGAGAGTGGTGAGGACGGCGGAAAAGATCATCAGGACTCCTCTTCCTCCTATCCAGGAGATCGCAAAAAGCCGCTGCCTGACCAGGGCTCAGAAAATCTGCAAAGACTCCTCCCACCCCCACCAAGGACTGTTTTCACTGCTGGACTCTAGAAAGAGGTTCCGCAGCCTCCGAAGCAGAACCTCCAGGTTCTGTAACAGCTTCTTCCCTCAGGCCGTAAGACTCTGAACGCATCATAATTAAATTAAATTATCCCCTCAACTCCCCCCAAAATGGATTAACTCGCTGGAATAAAAAAGACAATATAACATACATCCATAAACGTGGACGCATGTGAAAAAGTGCAATATATTTATCTGCACAGTAATCTATTTATTTATTTATATATATATATTTATTTATTTTATATATATATATATATATATATATATATATATATATATATATATATATATATATATATATATATATATATATATATATATATATATATATATGTATTTATTATTTACATATATTTATTTATTTATTTATGCACCTTATTGCTTTTTTATCCTGCACTACCATGAGCTTATGTAACGAAATTTTGTTCTTATCTGTGCTGTAAAGTTCAAATTTGAATGACAATAAAAAGGAAGTTTAAGTCTAAATATATGTATTGTTGTATTTGAACAATTGTATTGTTGATAATCGAGGTAATAGTTGTTATTATTCATGATCAATTGTGCTATTTTTATCGATATTTGTATTGCTCCATTTGTAGTGTAATAATGTTCATTGTCATCTCTGTATTATTATTTATTTCACTAACTGCTTCTTTGCTATCACTTTTACCCTCATATTTGTACATATCCTATTTGCTGATGTTGTTCTGTTGTTGTTGTTAATGTTATTGTTGTGTTTGCTGTTGTTGTTGTCTCCCTGTCTTATCAGAATCAGAAATATTTTATTAATCCCTGAGGGGAAATTAAAATGTATCACCCTGCAATTCCCCCCTCTGTCTTCCTTTTTTTCCTCTTTCTAGCCCCTCCTGCTCTGGCCCGGCTGCACCAAATAATAATATAAATCAATTTAATAAAGCCCTGCGATGAGGTGGCGACTTGTCCAGGGTGTACCCCACCTTCCGCCCGATTGTAGCTGAGATAGGCTCCAGCGACCCCAAAAGGGACAAGCGGTAGAAAATGGATGGATGGATGGAATTTAATAAAGACAAATACAAATAAGGCAACAAGAGAAGTATCACACTTTTATAAAGTACATTTGTGCAGCCGATATGGGCATCTACATCAACAATATGATTTGTCTGAGTAGCTGGACAGGCCCAAAAAAAAATAAAAAAATACATACACTTAAAACTGCTCAGTTAAAAAGATTACCCAATTTGAGTAATCCCAACATTAGTTGATTTAACCCACCAATTTGGTTTGGTCTATTTCATTCAACCTGCTGGGTTAAATATTCAACCCAAATACTGGGTCAAATTAATTACTATCCTGGGTTGTTTCAACAATATTATTTGTTCTGTAAAATATTGTATATATTTGTATACATTTTTTGGTTTGGCAATTTACAGTTTTACAAAAAAAAAAAACTTGGTATACACAGAAATGAAATAAATGTATTTATATTTGATATTTGTACACTATCGTATACTGCGCAGTTGCATTTTACAATATATTGTTAAATTGTTCACAAATAAATGTTATTATATAAAATATTTTGTTTTTACTCTCATTACAATCACAATCAACACATTAAAGACCGTTTTAGAAAAGTGTGAAAATAATGTGTATTAGTGTCAGTATCTACAATACCTGACTTAAACGTGCAGTATCACCCCTTGGTGTGACGAACCAGCTCCGCGGAAGATGGCGTTGCCGTAAAACACTACAACTCCCACAATGCAACGTTGTGTTTACACGAGATGTGACAATACCTGAAACCGAGTGGCGGTTTCGACTGTAGAGATAAGCAGCACCGCTGACGCATGGTGTCAGAAATGTTGAAGGGCAGAAAAAATAACTCTGAAGTCAAAGACAAGGTGTATTTTACATTTTTTAAGGCAAAAAGTGCTCGAACTTGTTTGCAGTGGAAAATTGTTTTTATTCATTTTTACTCAGTTTTGCTATCAATGCACTTTTGAGTAGGCCCAGTGCTCTGAATGCTTTACATTCCGTCATAACCCTGATTATGTGTTCATATCCTGCTTCATTGACACCAGTTTAATATATCGTGTTTACAGTATTGTGTTGCTTAAACTACAGAATGTGTACAGCAACATATTTTTTTCCAAATATTTACTATAGAAACCATAATTTCTTTCACTTTTGTGATTATTGTAATAGTTTATGCTAGATGTGATCATATTATAGTCTTGAAGACATTTCATAGTTTTCAAGTTGGAACTATTGCTCAACACAATAATGTAATTATAGTTTTTGGCCACATGGTGGTGGGCTTTCTCTACCCTTCATTTCATTCCAAATATGTCCTTATGGTTTTCATAGTATTTCATAAAGAATATAGGAAAAACTAATTTTACCACCAACTATAGCTAGAACTATCTGTCCGTGTTATGACATGTTGTTTTAATTAGATTAGTTCCACTTTATCTTTGCCTCACTTTGTCGGGAACCATTGCGGTTGTTGTTGGAGGCAAGGGAAGTACACTACACCTAAATCAAAATGTTACTTTGATGCAACTTTAAAAAATTGGCACAACATTTTTCAATACATTTTTACAAGCTTTGTGAACTTATAGGTTTTTTTTAAAATTTTTTAAAACTATTAAGTTGATAACAAGTTAAAGATGAAACAAAATTAAGTAGAATTGAAAAAAAATGGTTCATGATGAAGCAAATGTAGCACTTGGCTTCACTGTAACCACGGTGCGAGACGAGGAAAGACCAGTGTGTTGTGTCCTTTAATGTTAATAAGCTTACATTGTCATAGAGAGGTATAGTTCTAACAATATTATATACACATTATATTATACTATTTAAAGTCATGGTGGAGAGTGGGGCGGCGAAACATTTTTTCTTCTTAACAGAAAATATTTGAGAAGCACTGGCCTAAACCAACCAGCAAGCCCCAATATAAATGTAGTACTATACTAGGTAAAGCAGTAACACAACACAGACGGTGTGAATTGAATATTTAAGAGGACAAACCTTTGATAGTCGGTTTTCCTCACCACAGGGACGGTCCGTCGAGGTTTGTGTTCAAACATAGCATCATGTGTGTTTCCTGTTGTCTTCTTCGACGTGATTAGTCGCTGAGGTTACAAGCTCTTGTTCCAAGGCCTTGACACAGTTTTTAAGCAATGCAATTGAATTTGTTCAAATTAATTTATGCAGAGATTCAAGAAAAGCTATTTTGTGTTGTAAAGTGTTTAAAAGAACAAAAAATTGTTAAAAAAAAAACCTAGACATTTTGACTATCCATCCATTTTCTACCGCTTGTCCCACTCGGGGTCGCGGGGGTGCTGAAGTCTATCCCAGCAGCACTTGGGCGGAAGGCGGGGTACACCCTGGACAAGTCGCCATCTCATCGCAGGGCCAACACAGATAGACCGACAACATTCACACTCACATTCACACACTAGGGCCCATTTAGTGTTGCCAATCAGTATGTCACCAGGTGCATGTCTTTGGAGGTGGGAGGAAGCCAGAGTAGCCAGAGGGAACCGAAACTGAAATAGTCACAAAAAATCTATCAACTTAATTTGCAATTACAAAAACCGGTTCACAAAATTAAGTTCAATAAACTATACCTGTGCAAGTGTTTTTACAGTGTACTTTGGCATCTCATTGCCCATAACTGTAGTGCATTCAATGACCCTCGATTAAAGTTAGATACAGACTTCTCTTGATTTTATTGACAGGGGAGGCTTTCAGTAGATGCACTAATAATAATATAGTGATAATGACCCACTGATAATAATCATACATGAATCAGATCTCTGAAATGAAGAAAAACCTGACAGTTGTGTAATAATTTAAGTGAATAATTACAGGTTACATTTACATTCATATTCTGGTTACTGTATATATATATATATATATATATATATATATATATATATATATATATATATATATATATATATATATATATATATATATATATATGTGTATATGTGTGTATATATACATATATATATATTTATATATTGTATATATATATATATTTATATATTGTATATATATATATTTATATATTGTATAAATATATATATATATGTATGTATGTATGTATCTATGTATGTATGTTTGTATATATATGTATGTATATACATTTTTTGTGGAAAAAAATTAACTTAAAAAAAGTTGCCTGAAAAGTAGCAGACAGACGAATGCTAACACAGGCCTCAATTTTGTTTCATAATTATTAGATCAGGGGTTCTTAACCTTTTTGACCTCGGGGCCCAACTTTTCCACCACAGAGGGGTCCAGGGCCCACTCAAATATTAACACTGAATTAGTAATCTTATTCTTGGGTTCAATCGTAATCAATAATTATATTTAACCCACTTAAACCTTGTCAAATGATATGAAAGCATGTGTTAATCACAAAAAAATATGATCAAAGCTTAGGTCAGGCTGATTACCAAACTAAATACTAACCATATATACTACATAGAAAAGGACTTATAAAAACTGATAAAAAATAAACTTACATACTAAAATAAATACATTCTAACTAAAAAAAAATATATATATATATATATATATATATATGTTTCTTAAAAAATGTATGTGCAATTAAAAATACAGCTTCACCACTTTAGTCATAATTTTTGCGCTTGGGAAACTTTTATGACTTTAGCTCCGAAGTTCTTCTGTTTGTTTGATATTGTCATTAGTGCCTCAAGTGGTGGAAAAGTGTATTACAAGTGAGAACCCATAAAGCCGTAAGAACCAGAGCTGAGAAACAGATATTTTTTGGCGGCCCTCTAGGGTCCCGGCCCTATGGTTAAAAGAACCACCAATCTAAATATGTTAATACCATCTTTTGAAATCAAAACCCGAATTAAGGTTTTGGAAATCTTAAAAAGATGGTTTAAACAAAATTCATGCAATGATTTGTTTTTTATTTCATATAACCATACCAAGTATGTGTGTATGTGGCGGCGATGTTGGGTCTATGGTGGAATTGGGGGCCTTTCTGTAGTTTTGTGTACGGGGGCTCAGAATTCTGTAACGCACCTGGTAGTAGGCGTTGCTGATTGCATATGATCGTCTCTTTATAGTTTAAGAAGTACTCTCAAAAGTCAAAAGTTGTTTTTAAAACTTGTTTTACTTTTTTCTCTACATGTCACCAATTTGAGTCCAAACTAAGAATATATACAACGGGAACCCTGTCAGAGTTAATGCAAAGACTGTGACTTGTTTTGATTGACCTCCTATTTAATTGCCTTCAGCCTATATATCTAAAGATCATCATGGAGCTGGCTGGCCAGTGATATAGTTCTTATAGTCCATTTAGCACAAGTGTTGAAACAAGTCTGATTTTCTGCTCAACATAGTTGGATTTCAGCACAAGTGTGATGGTATTGTTCATTAAAGAGTTCACTGTAAAAACTCTTTCAGTGGTATTGTCCATTCTACTTTATTTTTAAAAGTATATTTATTCCAATAAATCAATTTATTTTTATTTTTAGAGTTTTTGAGTTATCTATAAGTAAAAAGTGTGAATATTTTCGTAACTTACTTTTTTATGTGATAAAATTAATTTTATTGGACTTCCAAAATAAATTGATTTAGCAAAACTCAGTTCAAAGGGTTATATCAGACCTAAAACGTCAGGACCCGCCCACCTGCATGCAGCTGTGGAAGAACAAGCCCAGACACGTTTCTTCACAGAGCCCAAGGAAAACACTTTACCGAACTCATGTAAGTAACAATTTATATTGTTAAAAGTCAGTATTTGCCAGGATTTAAATGTATACATTTTCAAAAGCATGGTTCAATGTTATATTTAGTTTACTACTTTTCCCGCCGACCTCCATTTCGAATGTGCTCTTCAACCAAACATTGTTTATAGCTGTGAAGTTTATAATTAGCGTTTTCTTTGCGTGGTAGTTTAATATTTTATTCTTCAGTTTATAAGCAGCCACATTAAAGCTGCTTAACTAGCTTGCATTCAAAGTTGCTAGCAGCTAGCTAGATACACTTGACATAGCTATCTGAAGCCCCCTCAGACCTGCTGTCCATGCACACTCCTAGGCAAAACGCTACTCTTGTAAGAATAACACTCATTGTGTAAGTCTCAATCTCAACACCCCCCCCCCCCCCCCCCCCCCCCCCCCCCCCCCCAAAAAATCTCACTAGTAGTCACCATTTAAAGGGTACATTTTCACATTTTTCTTCCGTGGGGGCATGCCACCGGACCCTGCTACTGTTGCTAGGTTACCAACTTAGACCACCGTGGCTACAAAAAAATCTAGACGAAATTCTGCAAATGAGTATATTAGGGTGTAAAAAAACAGATATAAAGGGCTCTCATCAAGCTTATATATCCAAGAGGTTAGACATGAACCATAACTTGTCTTTTTTGTTCTCTCTCCAATGACAGATGGGATGGCCCTGTAAGTTGTGCAGCACTGTTGTACCAACCAAGAGTGACATTTTAAAGCATTACAGACTGCACCATGGGACCTTTGGACACAGCCATTCCTTGCCTTGCATTCATGTAGGTTGCCCATGCTCTTATACATCCCTTTGCTCTCATCTGTCAAGATGCTAGACTTCTCCTCTCTGACACCACCGCCAGAGAGTCTAGCTCCACTCCCACCACGTTACTACTGGCCTTCTCTACCAACTTGTCCAGTCTGTTTGCGTCCCTCGCTCTCAGCCCGCTGCCCCAGCAGGACATGGCGTACAAGAAGGCGCCTGTCACCACCGACTCGTAGAATATCTTCTATTCCATTCTATTATCGTTCTATTTTTCCTGACCAAGTTTCCATTGTGACTTGGACATGACATACTAGACTCACTTTTTGCCTGAAAATGTATACTCATACCCTTAATATCAGTAACGGTCAACATTTGCTTACAGATTAATGAAGCGTTCCGAAGGTGCACTGCTGTTCCACTGGAATCAACATTTATGTCCCAACTGGACAGGTACACGCCAAAACTCCTGGAGCTCTTCAGTGCAAAAGGAGGAGTGACTGCAGCGCATCAAGAACTTGTTGATGGAACTGACACAGGTGGGTTAAAAGTGGTTTAAAAGTTTGTACTGAATCTGTAATCATGCTCTAATAACGGTATCACAGATTTGGACTAAAATTGCCTACAAAATTCATTTATTTATTATTCTTCTCTTAACTTTAGGACCCAAGTGCCTCTGCAGTGAAGAAGAGAGATGTGACTGTGAGATGGCTCATAGAGTACATGGGAGAGAGTGGACAGGAGCTAATCTCTGACTACTGTAAGTATTGTTTAAAAGCAGGTTTGGATCAGTCTGATGTACAAGCTTAAATTGGGTTTACTTTTATGTGATCTGACTGAACCAGCAGTTGTCAGGTGGAGGTTGAGCATGCAGCTAGTTGGCAAGAGCCCCAGGATAGCCAATTAGCATAGCACCACAGAGTGATGCCTTTCTGTCTTGTGTTTCTGTTTGCCCTAAAAAAACAATGCAAACAAAAAATACTCCCCTTAAACCAGCATTAAAACATTTACTCATATATATATATATATATATTTATTTTATATATATATATATATATATATATATTTATATATATATATATATATATATATATAACATTACTGTTTGTTTTAATTTCTGGTGGTTCTATTCAGGTTTTTTATATGCAAATTAGAAATGCCAATAAAAAACATGTGGCTGGAAATGCATCTATTGTACCAAGTTTAATGTACAAGATCTCAAATTAGAATTCAAAAGTTTTCAAAATGGTCCTCACAAAAGTAATCATTATCTGAATTAAATCACACAACTTATATTACTGTAAATATAAAATTAGATGTTTGTTTTTTTAATTACTGTTTTTGTATCTCAAAGGGAACTGCAGAGACCGCTGTTCATGAGGACCTGGAAATTAAGAATATGAGCATCGACATCTGTCGTGAGCCAAATGCAGTAGGAATCATCATTGAGGGAGTACCAGTCCTTACTCATCTTGGAAACCTGGCCAAAGCATGCTGCCTACTTCTGGGGTTGACGTATGCACTTAATCTTGAGTATCCATCCAAACTTTCCAAAACATTTGAGGTGTTTCAAAGACTTTTTGTGGGACTTGACACACTGCGCCCAAAACCAAACCCCAAATTCATGACTCTCAAAAACAAGCTTCTAGCTTAGGCAGTGAGCCATGACTTTTAGCTTGCACTTTTGAACAGCTATTTTCTTGTGTCTGTTCAAAATCATTATACATTGTTCATTGAGTGGAATTCTTCAGAATGTTGTAACGGTTTGTCCTGTTCAGGTTTTATACAAAGCTCCAGGTCATCGTTTCTGGTGTGTAAATTAAGTTTTTTTTAATGTTTTATACACACTAAATTGCCCCACTGTGAAGCTCCAGCTGGTCAGAAGGAGGGATCTGTGAGTTGTTTAAGTTAAAATGTTTCAAAATATACACACTGAAAGACACTACAGTGAAGGTATTCTGCTTGTGAATTGTTACAGAAGTACAGATAATCTTAATGTTAAATTGTTTTAGCAAGAAACTGTACTGTGAATGTTCTAAGTAAAACTTGAGATGCTGAGGTCATGCATTCTTTTATGCACTAAATACTGATGTTCTTGACTGTTAATACTGTCCAGCTTATTGACAGGTTTGGATATGGCTTGTGAAAATGTTTTAATATGTATACGGTTAAAAAAATGAAAACTACTGTGAAGGTGTTCTATACAGCACTTTAAAAAGTTGAGGTCATGCATTCTTGTATAATATGGATGTTGACTGTTCATACTGTCCTGCTCATTGCCACTGTTTTTTATATGGTAATGATTTAATAAAGGTTGGAATTTGATATGTCTTGATTTTTTTTATTATTATTCTAAGTAATTATTTTAAGCAGTTTCCATTTTCAAAACAAAGAAAGGGTAAGTTGGTCAAAATTAATAAAATTGAGTACAACAATTATTTTTTCATTTAAATGTTACTTATTTTAATTAAGTCTTGTGTGTTTAACATGCTGATGTTTTTTTACATTGATTTTACTCAATTTCTTGGCTTTTTCTGTAAACGCAACTTAATCTTTTTGCATAAATCGAAATGCATATTATTAAGTTCTACTTACTCAAAATACCAATTAGTTGACTAAACTAACAAAAATTGCTTGGAAAATGTTGCCTTATTTTTATTGAGTTAGATCTAGGCAACAGTTTTTACAGTGTTGATTGGGTCAAGTTTGGCTGACAACACTTTGTTTGTGGGGCTGTTGTTCTTCATCCATGATTGGTGGTTACCGTGGCTCTACTCTTCCCCTACTGTGAAGTGGCCTCTTTTAGGAAAGTGAAATTTATAGCACGTGCCGAAACAAAGCTGTTGGATGCTGGTGCAGCTACTGCCATCTGTGGAGTAAATACAAACCACACCAGGAGGTTGCATACAGCCACATCTGTGGTCCAATGTTCACAACCCATGGAACACTAATTTGAAATTTTACACATGGTGTTTATGTGATAATTTATGGTATCTGTTTTCTACCTTGTGTAAAAATGTTCAAATTAAATGACAGTACACTTTAACACAATTAAAAACGTATGTTTCTCTTTTAACAGTTTTACGGAGGTGTGGATTTTTTCTTCATGAAAAGTTGATGCCCATGATGAAGACATCTTTCTGTAAGCATTGCAAATTAGTTAATTTTGTGTTAAGCCAAGCCAAGTTTATTTGCATAGCACTTTTTAAAAACAGAAACCACTGATTGCAGTGCTAAAAAGGTGTACAATTAGTCAAATGTAAACGATAACTGAAAAATCGGGAGACATGAGCATTTTTGAAAATAGTTCTATTATTTCCAACTGTCTGTGAGATGTGAATAATTCCTGGCTGGTGATTGGATGAGCACGAAGAAAGATGAAGGGGAGTGAGTCTGTGCGCATTTGATGAATAATTTTACAGCTAATACATAAAATAAAATCAGTATCTCATATAAAAAATGTTACCTATATATAAATAATTCCATATTAAATTAATTAAACTGTATGCCAGTCAATAGTGTTAACACGAGAGGGCGCTAAAAGATTGCACTGTATTAAAACGAGTCATATACCAAAGTTAAGGATTATTCATTCATCTTGAAGGATTTAAAACACCCATCCATCCATTTTCTACCGCTTGTCCCTTTCAATTAAATTATATTAAGTAAAAACAATTGGCAGACAGTTTGATTGTTGCTATGGTTAATGGTGGTGCGACAAAACCTATTTTCCCCTAAATTATCTTCGTTTTTTGTTAATCGCTGTAGATTAATGACATTATTTCACATGCAAAAAAACCAGTGCCTAAGAGTTCCATGTGCAAAAAAGTTCCAGAGTTATTATGGGTCTATAAATTAAAAAGGTATGTATTTTCAAAATAATATACTATAATTTGCTTTTCAATACTTTTACTGAAAACATTGTTTTAATCACGCTTCACTTCAAGTTAATTTGCCTGAAAGATTTCCTCCGATCCATGCACCCAAATATTGTTACGTCTAGGAAATATTGACAGGGTAGCGTGGTCATATTTTTCTGTCGAAACTCATCACAACAACATATGCGTCATCTGTAATAAACGCAAAATTCATTTGAGCTAATTTTCACTTTGCATAAAAAACCCAAAAATTTACCAAAATAACAACTAAAATCACGTTTGGATAGTCTTGAATATTGTAATAATATTGAGAAGGACGTTACATCATGTAATATAATTATTGAACGCACTCATGTACTCTGACATTAACAAGAAGGCATTGTCATGCTGTTGCAGAATAAATATTGATACAGTGTAGATTATTTATTTCTATAATTTAAATTTTTTATTTGTATTATTTTGTTACCCTTCATATTTTATGGTTTAATTTAATAATGATACTTGGGGAAAAAGGCCCATGATGTCGCAGGGTGGTTGGCCTCCATAAAACTATATATTTTTTTTAGAAATAGTCTTTCACAAATATTGATAGTGGCTTTAAAAATCAAAAATAAATAATTTCTGTTCCATGGTCCCCAAAATATTTAACTGACTCAACAAACTGATTCTGAGTCCATTTTGACTTTATTGAATGGCTCATATAAAAAGCCATTCTCAGAAGGAAACATAAAAAGTTATCACTGTAAAATAAAAATCACTTTACAACATGCTTCTTATTTAAATAAAATAATACAAAAAAACAACAATGGGTAAACAGAAACTCATTTCCAAACCTTACAAATAAGTTCAAAAGTGCGCCTAATGATATAGACCCCTACATACAAGAAACGTCGTGGTTAAATAGAACTCCCCACAAATACATTTCATATCATGTCAAAGCAAAAATCCAAGTACATCTCCGTATATTTTCAAATATTTACTAGAATCCATATACAACTAGAAATAGCTATACAAAATCGTCTCCTGGACAAATACATTACTCACCTTTTGACATAGGCCGTATACGCTAACCTACACGTTTCAATATGTACAGCACACGTTTGCAGTAATTTAAGGAACTATAACTTGTGTGTGTGTGTGTGTGTGCGTGTGTGTGTGTGTGTGTGTGTGTGTGTGTGTGTGTGTGTGTGTGTGTGTGTGTGTGTGTGTGTGTGTGTGTGTGTGTGTGTGTGTGTGTGTGTGTGTGTGTGTGTGTGTGTGTGAGATTTCCAACATGATCACTATAAACGTAATTTTACTCCCATGTATTCCATATGTGTAGGTAATAAAGTGCCAGAGTTTGCCCATGACCAATAATGTGTGACAACACATCCAAAAATTAAGGCGTGGAAATAAATGGTGTCCTATGTTTTTATTTATTTATTTATTTGTTTTTTATTGTATTTTTTTTTTTTTAGTGCTCCTACAACTTTTGACCAATGTTCCACCTGAAGGGATATTTATATTGTGGAACAACAAGATATGATATAGGCCTAATTTCACCAGTAAATGACAGTAGTGTCCGCAGTCAAAACTCTGCAAAAAACTGGCATATTTTCTCAATAAATGACTTGGAGCATTTTGTAATTCCCAATTCTTAAAAAAAAAAAGGGATTATCTAAATTATGGGAAAATGACACTGAAAAGTAAGTCCTTACCCACCAAATGTGTTAGGCCTAGTTTCTGAATAATATTTGAGTACACTTTGGCTGTTGAAAAAAAAAAAAGAGCCTCACTATAAAAAAGTTACCAGGATCTCACAGCATTTAAAAGTACTATTTCACAGTAAACGCTGCAATCAAAGTTTCCTGTACCTTACAACAAATGACTGTAAAAATTACAGTATCCTTATATTTCACAGCATTTTACGCCACAGTGGTTTACTGTGAAAGTAATGCAATTTATTAGCCAGTAATTTACTGTGAATTTACAATAGAATTTTTACAGTGCTTTTTTTGTCAATACGTTTACTCCATCATTACAAAAAAAACCTATACCCCCCATAAAATGCATGATGCTGTAATATAATAATATAACTTTATAGCCATCAACAAATAAAAAATATAGGCCTTATTCCTATTAAACGACATATAATAATGGGAAGGCCTATACATAAAGTGTGTCCATTGCAAGGTACTTAAAAACATACAGACCAATTTGGAGTATTGTGCATGTCTCTATCAAAACACATATTTTTCTTAGCAAATTTTACACCTAATCCCTCTTGTTGACAAATGTAAAGGACACATTTCTTGACAAAAAAAAAAAGTGTAGTCCCATTAAAGACCAAAACTGTTCACTGTCATGCCCATGTTGAAAGTGGTGATTTGTTTAATAACAAACATTGTGCATAACTGTGTGTATTATTGAGAAATGTAACGGCCTATGTTCTTAATTGGAGCATTACGCACACAATATGTCCACTGCCATGTCCTTACCAAAACTTCTCTTGTGGTTGACACATGAAGTGAGTTAGAGGCCGTTCATGCCGACGCCCTGGCTCGTCTCTGCCGGGTGCAACAGGTCAGGGGAGTGGCACGGCGGGCTCCCCGGTGCGCTGTGCTCGCTGTCGGTATCGCTCCCCCTCTTGCCTCCGCTCCCCCCGGAGCCTGAACCGGCGGACCCCCCGGCGCTGTGAGTCTTTACGTGCTTGCTCAGGTGGTCGCTTCGCATAAACCGCTTGTTGCAAACCGGGCAGGCGAACCTTTTCTCCCCGGTGTGCGTGCGCAAGTGTCGCTGGAGCTCGTCGGAACGCGTGAAGCGCTTGCCGCAAAAGAGCCAGTTGCACACGAACGGCCGCTCGCCGGTGTGCCAGCGCAAGTGCGCCTTGAGGTGAGACGTTTTGCCGTAGACCTTCCCGCAGCCCGGGATGTGACAGCTGTGGAGGCCCTTCCTCCGGAGGCTGGCGCCCGCCGGTCCGAGTCTCTCCGCCTCCTGGCAGTTCGGACAGTCGCAGGTAGCTCTGCCCGAGTAGCGCCGGGCGGATGACCTCGGAGACCCCGCTAAGGAGGCGGGTGGACCCCCTGAGAGCATGGTGCCCCCTGCACCTGTTAACGGAGAGGGGCTGGTGTCCGGATAGGAGGATAGGACCGGCTTGAAGCCGTCCATCAGGTGCTGGCCGGTGGTCAACAGGTGCGGAGAGGGGTTTGTACTAAAGGCAGAGTGACTTAAAGTGGAATAATCAGAATTATATCCACCCAGAGGAGAGTGTAAGGACGTCTGCAGTCCACCGGAATGTAACGACGTCTGTAGCGCGGCTCCGTTCGGGTTCTGCACGTCGATCCAGCCGGCTCCCACGTCCCACCAAGCGGACGCCCCGGTGGTCCCCACCTCCCCCGCGGGGATGCCGGGGTGCGACGACTTGAACCAGGACTCGTACGGGTGCGCCACGCTCATCCTCGGGTAGATGCCCTGCAGGCTGTCCACGGACGTGTGCACCTTGGAGATGAACACCGGCTGGTGGCTCGACTCTTGGGAACCGTTCGACACGGAGGCTTGGAACACGGAGTAGTCGTTCCCGAAGTGGGCCGCGGCGCCTGACGAGGCGCCGGACGTGAGGGAGAAGGCGCTGGAGCCCGTGGAGCCGTTGGAGGCGAAGGAGTCCGAGATGCCGCAGCCGTTGCGGGACACCCCGAAACCGGACAGACCGGTGCCCAGACTACAGCTGCTGGCGGCGGCGGCGGCGGCGGCGGCTCTCTTCCACGGGTGGAAGCCTTTGCCGAATGACGAGGAATTATCCGAAATGGCGGACGGTGAAGGGCTCGGACTCCCTATCTTGTTACATGTTGCCGCTAACATGGCTAAAGGAGTCGATCCCAACCTCGGCTCCTCCTGCAGGGGACAGAAA
>NC_084551.2:33675000-33860000 GCF_033978685.3 Nerophis lumbriciformis | reverse complement strand
CAGTTAATATGATCCCATCGATTTAATTCTAATGTTCTATCCATCCATGAACCAGAAAGTTAAGTTTTAACAGACAACCAAAAATACTCATGTACTCAAGTATATATTTAACTTTTTTAGGGCTGCAACATAATCGTTTAATTTTATTAAGGAAAAACAACCTTTGATGTATATTCCATTCCTTCAATTAATCGTGTAATGAATGTATCTAATAAAAATAGAGACAATCCGGACTGCATTGAGTGCCTGGAACTTTAAATATGCGGACACAGTTTCCTCATGGACGCCGCTGTAGATCGCACTTGAGAGCAGGTGATGTGTCGGTGCCTTGATTTGTGTGACAGAAGAGAGTTTTTTGTTTGTTTTTACATTTTTATTAACGCACACATGTTCAAAGTGCAATTTTAATGTTGATGATGTGCATTTATCAGAAAAATGAATGAAGGTTTGCAGGCAGAAACATTGTTGTGAATTTAAACTTTTTTTCCCTAAAATACGCATTTAGGCTCGTGTGTTGTACACTCGATTAAATCGAACACACTAATTGATGGATTACTTGATTTCTTAAAATAATCAATAGCTGCAACCTTACACTTGTTTTTTGCCCTTAGACTTGCAATGGAAACATTTCCCAGGCCCACATATTCTTAATTTCCATCAAGCAAGGAGTATAACTAAACATACAGATATACCAAAATACATTTGTTAAAGGATTTTCTTCGCTGTTTAAAATGCAATGGATCGTTTTCCTGCGCCTGAAAATGCAAATGGCGTCTTATCAGTGTCTTGATATCTGTCTTCTTGACCTAGGAAGTGATTGCTAACATATATCAGTGATGCTGCTAGTTCAGTGTTCTATGTCCATGACACATTAAACTCAGAAAAGACGCCGTAAAATCACTATTCTTGCATCCATGGTATGTTAAATAATTTTCCCCTTCAAAAACGATACATTACGAAAAACAAATTGTTTTTAAAATCATAGTAACTATAAAAAAAAACTGTTAATGTCAGAAGACGAAGCACTGTTTAGACCCTGCACAGTACACTGATCACCTGTACACAGTATCGCAACATGCTAGTTTAGCTGTTACCAAAAATCACCACGGATTTAATTTCGACAATTAAAAGTACAAACCTCATAGTAAATCCACTTTTCCACTGCTCAATGCTGTGCTCATTCGTGTCGATGGAGTTTTAACATTAAGGCAACGTGCTGTAATCAAATTAATAACATACTTACAAAAATCTATTGAGGTGGTGAATGTTTTTTTTGTGTTAAAATCAACACTTTTATCGGTCATTTGTTTTGATTCCATAATTTTGGTGGACAATATTTTATTTTTGTTTCATTGTAATTCATTTAGCTACTGTTTATTTTGCATAAACAATGCTATGTTATATTTTAATTTGTATGTCAAGCCATTGAGGGACAAGCGGTAGGAAATAGATGTATGGATGGATGGATGGACTTCAGATATCCGTTACCAAGTTTTTGAGCAAAAAGATGGCATACATTCAAGTAAAGCATTTAAAAAAATGTTCCTGTGTGACATTTTTTGCATCCGCATCCAAATATCACTCCCTTTGTTTCTCACACAAATCGTTGTTTCACAAAGCAAGTCTTGTTTTTTTCTTTAACGTGTTGCCAAGTCTACATCTGTTTTTTTTTCTCTCTCCCACTCACATGCTGTTCCAGTCTAGCCTTCAAAATAAAAGCATGCTAGTTTACAGCAGTATACACCACAATGCCACCCTCTGCCCTGTTTGTTGTCAGAGCGCATTCTTCTGATTGCAGAATGCTCATAAGCAGACATCAGATTAGGGAGTGGAGAACTAAATGTTGTATTGGTGTTTTTCCCAAATTGGACTTGCTTTTGTCTACTTTTATGGGTACAAGACAATATTTTACATTTTGGAAAAAGTTTGCTCAATGCTAAAATACATACAGTAACGAGACTGCTAAATGTATGTGTGCATGCATCAAAGCGTAAGACTGTAGGCTCTGTAACTTCTTGTTGTGCTTATCCACCAGGAGGTTCGGGTGGGGGGTGAGAGCAGAGAGCAGATGTCCGTGTGCATATAGATCTGCCAAGTGGGTCCAGAGCGCCGGGGCAGCCACATAGACACAAGGGCCCCAAATGGTGTGACAAAGGATGTGCAGGAAGCCCCTCTCCGCCTGGATGAGCCCCAGAGTGGGTGCCAGCCTTTTAGAGCCAGAGCCTTGTGTTCTTCAGCAGGACGATGAGGTGATACGCTAACATTATGCACACAAAATAGAATTTGCACAAATGAAAAGATGAATGTTGACATCTCAACTTGCGCCACACTTTCATGTTCACTGCAGATATTCAGACCCTCGTGGAATATGCCATGTTGCGATTGTGCCAATTCAGGCAAATTCAACCAACCCCCCGTGAATTATGCGCAGCCTTATTACTTTGTCCAATACAATCCACATTTTGAAGAATCATCGTGCTTTTTGCCAATCAAATTTGTCCCTCAATAGCTCCAACTGACATGTCAACTGTCTAACTCAGTGGTTCTCAAATGGGGGTACGTGTACCCCTGGGGGTACTTGAAGGTATGCCAAGGGGTACGTGAGATTTTTAAAAAATATTCTAAAAATAGCAACAATTCAAAAATCCTTTATAAATATATTTTTTGAATAATACTTCAACAAAATATGAATGTAAGTTCATAAACTGAACATCAAATCAAGTAGGCTATTCCATTCATTACAATGCAACAATGCAATATTCAGTGTTGACAGCTAGATTTTTTGTGGACATGTTCCATAAATATTGATGTTAAAGATTTATTTTTTTGTGAAGAAATGTTTAGAATTAAGTTCATGAATCCAGATGGATCTCTATTACAATCCCCAAAGAGGGTACTTTAAGTTGATGATTACTTCTGTGTAGAAATATTTATTTATAATTGAATCACTTGTTTATTTTTCAACAAGTTTTTAGTTATTTTTGTATCTTTTTTTCCAAATAGTTCAAGAAAGACCAATACAAATGAGCAATTTGCACTGTTATACAATTTACTAAATCAGAAACTGATGACATAGTGCTGTAATTTACTTCTTTATCTCCTTTTTTTCAACCAAAAATGCTTTGCTCTGATTAGGGGGTACTTGAATTTAAAAAAAAAATCACAGGGGGTACATTACTGAAAAAAGGTTGAGAACCACTGGTCTAACTCATCAAATGTCTTCCTGCGCTGCCCACCCACGTCCTCACTCCCTTGTTTACATTGACAGAGATGTTGAAATGTAATAATGCTAATCTCCCACAGTCTCTCATTTACCAACAGATTCACTGCTATAGATCGCACTCAACAGCTCTCCATGTTCTCAACCATAGGCGCCGAGCACCCACGTGGGATTAATGGCGACTTTCAATCTTTAAAATAATTTTTGAAAAATCAATCTTGTTGCAGTTAATTTTGTGGCGAGTTTGGTCCGTTTTACAAAATAATAAAGCCACAAATCATGTGGGATATTAACTTCGCTGAACATCTTTTTTTAAATTTTTAATACACACACATCGAGCACCCACTGGCAGAAATGTAGATTAGCGCCTATGTTCTCAACTACAGCAGGAATAAACCACATGCAACAAATTCATAAAATGGCAAGCTGATGCAATGTTATTGGAAAAAAAAATGCTTTTGAATGAACTATAGACAAAGATAATCATGATACACTGCATATTACATATTAGGTTTTATTAGTCCGTGGAATGTAACAACTAGTTCCTATGCATAATGCCTCTTGTGGTTCCTATTCATAAAGTGGAAGCTTACCAATGCACGCAATGCACGTATGTAAGCAATGCATACCACATCATGTTACATGTACAGTGTTACCTCGGAATATAAGTGTCCCAGTTTAAGAAGTTGAATAGGAGCTGTCTCTCGGCTAATTATTGTGCTTTAGGTTGCAAGCAAACATTCAGGATACGAGCCTCCTCACAGTTAGTTGGCGTTGTGAATACCACAGCGATCTCCATGAAATCCACTCAAAACATCTGTTCTTACTAGCTGGCATTACTATAGCTTATAGCTTGAGATTGACATACTTACTTCTGTTTTCCAACCATGGGAATGAAGACTGAGCGCGAAGGACAGCGCTGAGAAGAAGTAGCCAATGATATTCATTGAATTAAAGAAAGAAATCATCAAAAACCATGAAAGAGCGTGCATTTCGAGTGCACTATACTGAAGCAAAAGGAGTCAATAACGCCTGCCAAGGATTTTACTTGAATTTATAGATGGCAGGCATTTATTCATGAAAATATGGAGACGCTGCTGATGGTGTGTTTGATGGAAAAGCAACTCAAAGAAATATAGAAGAGGGCTGCTCTCCAAATGCTGTACATTATAATTGCATTACTTCATATATATTATGGTGTATTGTTTTTATACAATATTTACATTTTAAAGTTTGTTTTTCTTTACAAAGGCATGTTATGTGTTAAAATTGCACTTTTTTTGTAGGGGCCAAGCACCGATTAAATTGATTTAAATTAATTTCAATACGCGACAAGTTTACAAGTTTTTCGAGGTACGAACTGCATCACAGAAGCAATTGAACTTGTAACTCAAGGTACCACTTATCAAATTAGACTGCAGATATAGTCTGTAAAACAACTTGTAAAAAGCGAGGTTTAACTTGATATTTTTACACATAATCATAAATTAAATACTATGGCAGTTTCATGAATTATGTAAAAGGGACACAGAGATAGTAAACATCTAACCATTGTATGTGTTTTGCTAAATGAATTGCAGGTTTGACACTATAAATACACAGTATTCTAATTAAATTAATTATTGTTTAAAAACAGCAAATACATATTTGTCATGGTATTGTATTGCATGCGTAAAAGTAGTTAAATCAAAATACTATGTTTTAAAATATCTACTACTATCTAAATATATTTGCATCCATTTAAACTAGGTGATTGTGTCATGAGGCGATGAAAAAAAGCGATGGAGAGCGGCCTTGACCGTGATCCAAGCACAGGTGTGCGGCCTGGCCCGAAGTGAAAGAGGTGCAGTGAACCATAAACAATTATATAAATGTCTGACAAATAAAATGGCTAGTTAACAGTCTTTTGACTGCTCTAACCTCTCAGCCTTTGTCGGGTATCGATCAGCCAGCTGTTCCCTGCTTTGTGCGGCAAGACGGGAGCTTCTGGTTTCTCCTTGGTTGAATGAGAGCCGCCAAAACACTTTTCTCCTCCTCCTCCTGCTCTAGTGAGCTCTACCCAAAACAAAGATCTCAATAGAGACCTCGCCTCTAGATCACATCTTATGTATTTAATATGCTCTCATAAAGCTGCTGTGTGGGTGTTTTAATGAAGGACTTTTTAAAGTGTGACACTAAACACTAATATGGCTGAGGCCCCCGCCACCGCCCCCACTTCTAGAAAAGCTGTTTTCCTGGAGCATTATTTGTGGAGTTTTCTGCACACCTCAGACTTGATTTGCTCTGTCACTGCAGGAACTAAAACAGGGGTGTCAAACATACTGCCCGGGGGCCGTATCAGGCCCGCAGACAGGTTTAATCCGGCCTACGGCCCGCAAAATACCTTTAAGTGTAACATGAGCTGCAATTTTTTTTAATGAAAGAAACTGCTGTTCTAAATGTGTCCACTTGATGTCGCAATAGCAATTCAAGTGTAACCCACGTCACACATGACACTGTTTAAAGATGACATGTCAGCTGACTTTAAGCGCCCTCTGGATTGGCTGCCGCTACTCCAATCAGCGTCAATTGTGGCTGGCAACAGACTATTGCTGTAGCAACGCACCATAACTTTTTTAAAATTGTAAATTAGATTAAAATTAGAATAAAAATAACAAAACAGTAAAATGCAAAGTCAACATGACCATCATCTTTTTAGTCAGAGTTCCGTGCAGCGCTCGCTGTTTGTTGACGCCACGATGTGCACCCTAACCTCCATTGTAAAAATGTGTGTTTCTACATGCGTTGTTTTTTCTATTTTATTTTATGATTAAATCTACTGTGTTCACATCGGTTAAGTTTGTAGTTATGTTACCTTTAATTCGGCTATTATGGTGTCATTTTGATCATTGTTTTGATTATATTATCATTAGGGATGTCCGATAATGTCTTTTTGCCGATATCCGATATTCCGATATTGTCCAACTCTTTAATTACCGATACCGATATCAACCGATACCGATATCAACCGATATATACAGTCGTGGAATTAACACATTATTATGCCTAATTTGGACAACCAGGTATGGTAAAGATAAGGTACTTTTTTTTTTTTAATTAAATAAAATAAGATAAATAAATTAAAAACATTTTCTTGAATAAAAAAGAAAGTAAAACAATATAAAAACAGTTACATAGAAACTAGTAATTAATGAAAATTAGTCAAATTAACTGTTAAAGGTTAGTACTATTAGTGGACCAGCAGCACGCACAATCATGTGTGCTTACGGACTGTATCCCTTGCAGACTGTATTGATCTATATTGATATATAATGTAGGAACCAAAATATTAATAACAGAAAGAAACAAACCTTTTGTGTGAATGAGTGTAAATGGGGAGGGAGTTTTTTTGGGTTGGTGCACTAATTGTAAGTGTATTTTGTGTTTTTTATGTTGATTTAATAAAAAATAAAAAAACCCATACAGATAATAAAAAAAACGATACCGATAATTTCCAATATTACATTCTAACGCATTTATCGGCCGATAATATCGGCAGGCCGATATTATCGTACATCTCTAATTATCATTGTAATATTTGAATGATTATAAATGAATGTGTTGTGGCAGTTGCGGATGTCACCAATGTGGCGGTGTGAGCAAACACTTGGTTGCTTTTCCAAACATGTCCTTAATGAACTGTCAACATGATAATGCTGAACAGGAAGTGCTTCAAGTTTAATGGCTTTGTAAAAACACGGAGACATAGTTGAAGTTCATGGGGTTTTGGAAACGGCACCATTTTTTTCCTCAGAGTTTGCCACTATATTGAAGAGTTTTGCCAAGAGGATTATTTGTCATGTGTACATTTTCAGAATATGCTTGTTCTATTTTTGTCCAAGGAAAACAATTTTGAAGTTGTCTTTATTTTTAAGTTATTATACCATGATTTTACCAGTCCGGCCCGCGTGGGAATAGATTTTCCTCCATGCGGCCCCTCGGATAAAATTAGTTTGACATCTTTGAACTAAAATAAACTTAGTTTGGTCTTAAAGGGGACCTATGATGAATTTAGACTTTTCAAACGTATAAATGTTATAATGTAAAATACTCGTGTTGAACAAAGCCAAAGTGTAAAATCATAAGGTTCATGCATTTTGCACGCAGTTTTGGATGCTTCTCTTTGCGGGGTTTCGCAGTTTGGTTACTTCGTGACGTCAAAGCGACGTGGATGCCCCTATTTAGACATTAAGTCAAACTCTCAGCTTGGCTGTGGTGTAACACAAAAAAGGTAGGATAAAGTATTAATTTAATCTAAAAATTTGATAACACCGTTGTACAACATAAACAGTAACAAACAGCTTTTTTTTTCGGAGAGTGCATGTCTACCATATGTTGAGACTTGGTGAATCTATAATCTTCTTAGGGTTTATTCTCGACCATCTCTGGGGAAAAAACATAGCGGTGATGACTTCAAGATATTTATTTAAACAGTGTACTTTTTTAAAAGATAAACTAAAACACTTTTGGAGAGAGTGGTTTCATTTGACCGAAAGGACAAGATCACGGGTACGGGCGGCCGAAATGAGTTTCCTCCGCCGGGTGGCGGCGCTCTCCCTTAGAGATAGGGTGAGAAGCTCTGCCATCCGGGGGGAGCTCAAAGTAAAGCCACTGCTCCTCCACATCGAGAGGAGCCAGATGAGGTGGTTCGGGCATCTGGTCAGGATGCCACCCGAACGCCTGCCTCGGGAGGTGTTTAAGGCACGTCCAACCGGTAGGAGGCCACGGGGAAGACCCAGGACACGTTGGGAAGACTATGTCTCCCGGCTGGCCTGGGAATGCCTCGGGATCCCCCGGGAAGAGCTGGACGAAGTGGCTGGGGAGAGGAAAGTCTGGGCTTCCCTGCTTAGGCTGCTGCCCCCGCGACCCAACCTCGGATAAGCGGAAGAAGATGGATGGATGGATGGGTTTCATTTGCAATCTGGGAACACCTCCTGAATCAAACATCTTGCAGGCAGACCCAAAAAACCGCTTATAAAAAAGTGACTGTGGAGCAAAATTTACACCGAAGCTTATGCAACAAGTCTTATCTCACCACAAGGAAGTGTTTTAAATGTAGATTAAAATCATTAGCTTAGTTTAATAGGTTGGAAAGATGCTGCTCCACCTCCCTTGAAGTCTTCTGGCATCCTGGTTGTAATGCGAAACAATTTAAATTGGTGCTACTTTACTGTCCTTATCAGATGCTGTGTTTGGTCGGCATGGGAACCAGGTAACTGGCCACTCGGATGGGCATAATCTGTCTTCCATATTAAGATAATTGCATGGTAATAGTGAACATGCTCAGAATTGAGGCGTGATGGGTCTTGTCACGCTACTATGTCGAGATGTGCCGCTAATGATCCATCCCAGCTCCTGTCAATCAAAGACTGCCGGCTGCAGCCAAGTGCTTCTTATATCCAAAGCCTCAGTGCTGCCTCAGTGTTACAAATGATTCTTCTTCTATTAACAAAATTAAATGTGTGGAATAATTTATGTGTGTGTTTGATGGCTTAGTCTGTTGAATGTTATGATCTGCTTTCCCCGTGATAGATGGCAGTGTTTGTTTATCATAAAGCCTGATAACGGTGCGCTTCTTATTGACTTTCACTGAGGCCAACGTTGCACTTTGTCAGCAGCAGCCTCACAGACACACAAAGTGGAGTACTGTGGGATTAGCATTGGCTCTTCAAGTTTCACTAATTATCCTCCGGGAGGCATTCTTTCTTTCTTTCTGCGCAGGGTAAGAATGGAAGTGCGGGTGTACGCCTGTCACCTCTCAAGTGTTGCTCATGGGAGGGTTGGCGTGGTGCGGAGGGGGGTCAGAGGGGGGGAAGGCCACGCGAGGAACGCGACAGAGAAATGTTTGCTTTTCTGTTATGTCATCCGAGAAGCACAAGAGGAAGACAAACTGGTTGTGTTTGCTGAGCCCTGCTGAAGCTTGCACACAAACACACATCTCCTTGGAATCTTTTCAACTGTGAAGGTGATAACAAAACAAACACGGCGGAGGCTGAGGGGAGAGGCGGGGTAGGATTACCGACTGTCATGCATGGCCGTTTATTGATAAGCAAATATGTCGACATGATGGTGATATTTGTTGAGGGATAACAACTTCTGAATGGCGATAAGTGCATTTGCAAGACGGCACTTATCGGCCACATCATTAGGTACATGTAAACATAGAAATGCACTACACCATGAAAAGAGCTGGTAGTGTTGATAGGTTTAGCTTAATAAGCAAAACATCACATTACAATCTACAACCTAAAAGAGAACTATTCAATTGGCGGCCCGGCAATGACACCAGACCCATTTTAGTTCAAAACTTGGGACATAATTTAATATTTTTGCAGCAAATGACATATAATAAAAACACTTGCACTTCTGTGGATGAACTTGGACCAGTGTAAAGACAGTAGCAGATCCCTGCATTGACATAGTGGACACTTGTATTTTGCAAAACAGGGCCATTTTTTTCTGTAATTTTTAACTCAGACACTACAAATAGACCAAAAACAAATGTCTACCATGAAGAATTCTGGTTCTCGAAATAAGAATGATAACGAGGGGAGAAGCCCAGTCCCCGGAGTCCTTAGCCTTTTGGAAATGTGGCTCCTCTTCTAGCGTAATCAAAACTTAGTACGATGGTATGTCAACTTATGAGCTCAATTGGTTCAATGACTGAGCTTGCAAGTCCAAAAACTTGTATCTTAAATTAGCGCCACCCATTGGAATGCATTGAAATCTATCAAGTCTGTGTTTGCCTCCCCAAAACAGCAGTTTTAACAAGTAACATGCCTTTGAAAAAGAAGAAACACTTTTAGATAAGACATACTGTTTGAAAATCAACACAATATAATGTACCACAACTACAGTAATTGTATTAAATAATTTAATAATGTTTACTGCATTTACCTTGGAGAGCTGACTAATGTGATGTCTCCTTAAATCATACTTGCCAACCTTGAGACCTCCGATTTCGGGAGGTGGGGGTGGGGGGTGGAGTGTGGGGGGCGTGGTCGGGATGGGGCGGCGGCGTGGTTGGGGGCGGTGCTAAGAGGGGAGGAGTATATTTACAGCTAGAATTCACCAAGTCAAGTATTTCATACATACATATATATATATATATATATATATATAAGAAATACTTGACTTTCAGTGAATTCTAGCTGTATATATATTTATTTTATTATATATATATATATATATATATATATATATATATATATATATATATATATATATATATATATATATATATATATATAAAAGAAATACTTGAATTTCAGTGTTCATTTATTTACACATATACACACACATAACACTCATCTACTCATTGTTGAGTTAAGGGTTGAATTGTCCATCCTTGTTCTATTCTCTGTCACTATTTTTCTAACCATGCTGAACACCCTTTCGCAGGTACCCAGAAAGGTTTCGAGTACCACCAAAAAAACTGAATCTCTGAAGACAGTATAAACATCTGTGTTAAAGGTGTACAAATACTGTTTGTATAATAAGCATGTTATTTTTTTTTACAAATGAGGGTTAAGAGTTCAGTACTAAAAAAAAAAAAAAAGAATGTGGCTTAAGTACAGTTTTTTAATTGAGCTGCTGCATTTTTTGGTTGGGTTGTTTATTTATTTTGAGTAACTTCTATACATTTCTAAAAGGGGAATAATGTAATAGAGTTATCTATGTTTGTCTGTTGCCATCTCCTGGTGAATGTTGGCTATAATGTACTGGGGTTACTTTTTGGTTGGCCAACGATTTACGTGGTGTTGCGCACCTGACGTCACTCAGGTCCGCATGGAGCTGGAGGGGGCGTGGCTTCCAGCTCCGCCTGAATTTCGGGAGATTTTCGGGAGAAAATTTGTCCCGGGAGGTTTTTGGGAGAGGCGCTGAATTTCGGGAGTCTCCCGGAAAATCCGGGAGGGTTGGCAAGTATGCCTTAAATCTCAGTTAAATCTGGTCTTGGCTCTAATGACATGGGAGTGCCACAAGGCTCCATATTAGGGCCATTGTTGTTTGCCATGTATATAAAGGACCTTCCAAACTGTTGCCAGGGTGTCAACTGCCAGCTCTATGCCGACAACACAGTTATTCAGGTGCCTGCAAATAATTCTACTTTAGCTGGGTAGCAGTTGACATAATCTATAGTTAAAATTTCAGCTTGACTTCAAAAATCTCAATTAACACTTAATGTTAAGAAAACAATTTCAGTTTGTTTCTCAGTTAAAGCACAACCTTCAAACAATTTAATTAAGGTATGTATAGATAATTAAATTATCCAAGAAGCTAAAGAGACAAAGTACTTAGGAATAATTATTGACAATAATCTTAAATTCCAAAGCCAGGTAAAAATTGTGTGTAAAAATATCAAGTCAAAATTTAACTGCTTTTGTTTTGTTAGAAGAGAAGTGCCTCGTCAAACTGCTATGTTGTATTTACACGCAATGTTATTCTCTCATTTATCCTATTGTCTAACCTTGTGGTCGCAAACTTCACCCACATCCCTGAAGCCACTCATGTCCCAGTACAACCAAGCAGTCAAGGTATGTGACAGAACACATATGAGGTGGCATCATTGTGACATCATTAAGAAACACAAGCTTTTTACATTTGAACATTTTGTAAAATTTCGCACACTGAAATTGTTTTTTAAATATCTAACTAATCATGTGCCACCACTGGCTGTCAGACATCAAGGTTCTCAAAGACCTTACACCGGATCCTTAGTCATTGGGGACTGTGTGGTTCCTAAGTTCAGAAACATCCTTTGGACAGTACACCAATTTTCCTCTAACGGAGCCAGACTGTGGAACACACTTCCCACTGAATTAAAATGGCAAACTGACTTGAACATTTTCCCCAGACGTCTGAAACTGTGGAAAAAATGAGAGCAACGTTGTACACATGATCAATCAATCAATCAATCAATCAATCAATCAATCAATTTCCTTTATTTAACCAGGTAAAGACTCATTGAGATTAAACTCTTTTTTTCAAGAGCGACCTGACAAACAACGTTACAATAATAATTACAACAAGACAATACAGGAGAACAGGTTTCTCGATCTTTTAAAATGGACTTAAACTCCCCCAAAGTGATCAATTCTGGTTCAATTAATGTATTGTAAATTTGATTCATTTTATATTTTGTAACATTTTAACATGTATTCTTTAACCTAGCAGCCTTCTGTGGACAGGTGTTGAAAAATAGCATTTTGTTGCTATAACACTTAAGGCAGTGCATCTGGTTTGTCCATATCGAATAATAATCAATATCCTTTAGACTGCTTCTCTGTTGGGTGACAGAAGGAACTGGTGTTATTGTTTATGATGCACACAGATGTATTGAAAACAACCGACATGCATGTCTGCATAGGATCCAGTAAGCAAGGCTGATCCAGGAGCTCGTCTGTAGAAAACAACTAACTGAAACATGTCGGACAGACGACAAGGCAGTTTCTCAATATTTTCATGGATTAATGTTCACTGTGTGAATGTTGTTTTGGCGCAGAGGCGACATTTTCCTTCGGTACGGTCCAGACTGACGACGCTATGGCAAGGCTGCCTCACCGAGTTTTCTACAGTGTTGGACATGTTTTTAACGCATACTTGCCAACCATGAGACCTCCGAATTCGGGAGGTGGGGGGGGGTTGTAGAATTCACCAAGTCAAGTATTTCTCAGACCGCCATCTCAGAAGGCGGTCTGAGATGGCAGCTGCTGCTAAATAGCGAGCTTGTCTGCGCCGCGCCACTACAAGGGGCGCAGCCACACGGAATTCATGTTTTGTCCCTAAGTTGTTCGTTTGAGAGCGTCAATTTCCATTCGGGTGGGGGGGGGGCTCTCCAGACGCACTGCAGCGCCTTTCACTCAAGACATGCATAATCCCTGCAAGAGGGGAGTGCATAAAACAAAGCGGGGATGTGTAAAATCGTCATATACATACGCCACTTTAGATTGTAACCCTTTCAGGTAGTCTTATGGGTGTTTTTGGTTTTCGGTTTAATATATCTTTTTTTTTTTTTTTTTTTTGGTGTCGCACCACAAAGCGTCTCGGCTCAGTACTTCAAAAGGGGCCTCGGCAATCCCGCGTAGACAGACCACATTTCAGTGTTGCATGCTCTGCCGCTGTGTGCCGGAGAGCTGTGGCGGTGTTGCGGAGGAGACTTCTCATTAAAAAAAAATCTGCAAAACTACACAGGAAAGGCACCCTCTCTCGCCACTGGTAGAAAGATTGGAACTGTCAAACAAAGCACACAACTGGAAGATGTCTCAAAACAAGACCCTCCCCAGGGGGGCGTGGTCTCCAGCTCCTGCTGAAAATCGGGAGATTTTCGGGAGAATATTTGTCCCGGGAGGTTTTCAGGAGAGGCGCTGAATTACGGGAGTCTGCCGGAAAATTCGGGAGGGTTGGCAAGTATGTTTTAACGGCTTGTTTTTCTGATTCCTTCGCACTCACATTCCCAATTTCGTTGACTGGAGTGCAGGATTGTGACGATCTCTGGCTTTTGGGCTGTGGACAATTACTAATGCTATGCTCATCTGATACTGTAACCACCTCACCATATTTGCTTGAATTGTATACACATGACTTAGACTTAGACTTAGACTTCCTTTTTATTGTCATTCAAATTTGAACTTTACAGTACAGATAAGAACAACATTTTGTTACATAAGCTCATGGTAGTGCAGGATAAAAAAGCAATAAGGTGCATATATAAATAAATAAATAGGTTACTGTACAGATAATTATATTGCACTTTTTCACATGTGTCCACATTTATGGATGTATGTTATACTGTCTTTTTTATTCCAGCGAGTTAATCCATTTTGGGGGGAGTTGAGGGGATAATTTAATTATGATGCGTTCAAGAGTCTTACGGCCTGGGGGAAGAAGCTGTTACAGAACCTGGAGGTTCTGCTTCGGAGGCTGCGGAACCTCTTTCTAGAGTCCAGCAGTGAAAACAGTCCTTGGTGGGGGTGGGAGGAGTCTTTGCAGATTTTCTGAGCCTTGGTCAGGCAGCGGCTTTTTGCGATCTCCTGGATAGGAGGAAGAGGAGTCCTGATGAGCTTTTCCGCCGTCCTCACCCCTCTCTGGAGAGACTTCCAGTCTGAGGCACTGCAGGCTCCAGTCCAGACAGAGATGCTGTTGGTCAGCAGGCTCTCTAAAGTGCCTCTGTAGAATGTGGTGAGAATGGGGGGAGGGAGCTGTGCTCTCTTCATCCGACGCAAAAAGTGCATGCGCTGCTGAGCTCTTTTTACAAGAGCTCCGGTGTGTAGGGACCAGGTTATATTGTCAGTTATCTGCACCCCCAGGAACTTGGTGCTGCTTACTATCTCCACCGCTGTGCCGTTGATGAAGAGTGGAGCGTGGCTGGACTGGTGCTTCCTTAAGTCAACGATGATCTCCTTGGTCTTGTTGACATTCAGGACCAGGTTGTTGGTTCTGCACCATCCAACCAGATGTTTCATCTCTTCCCTGTAGTCCATGTCGTTGTTGTCACGGATGAGGCCCACTACTGTCGTGTCGTCCGTATACTTCACAGTGTGGTTGGTAGTGGACCTAGCACAGCAGTCATGAGTCATCAACGTGAACAGCAGCGGACTCAGGACACAGCCCTGGGGGGAGCCGGTGCTCAGGGAGATTGCACTGGAGGTGTTGTTGCCCACTCTCACAGACTGTGGTCTGTATGTGAGGAAGTCAAGCAGCCAGTTGCATAGGGGGGTACTGAATCCAAGGGGGGCCAGTTTGCATCTCTTCACTAGTCGGGATGATGGTGTTGAATGCTGAGCTGAAGTCCAGAAACAACATCCGCACGTGTATACACATGATTAGGTATGCCTAATGTTGTGACCCTTGAGTGTTGAGTGTCACTCCTAATTATAAGATGATTGATTCCTTTTTTCTTTAAGTTAAGTTCTATTCATGTGCACATTGGATGAGTATAGATCACCTTTCACACAGAAGAGAAAACAATGCTTTAATTAAGAGTTGGTCCGATTTCCCTGAGGAGTGATTGTCGTCTTCCATTAACTTAGTTTATCATATAATAAAGAGGTTGCTTTGTCCTTCGTCACCCAGACAATTGGTTTTAATCAGCCAGCAGGCCTTTCATGACTGATAATTTATGCTAAATTGACAAGATTGTAGAATGTCACAGGAAATCATTATGACAAGGCTCATGTCAGCGCCTGTCACCGTCTACTTTTAGCCAGCTCATGGCCGACAAGTTCTTAAATGCGTAAATAACAGTGTCAGACCCTGAAGCTCTATGTCCTGACAGCTGTTATTTTAGTAACAGCTACACAATTAAACACAATCACAAGAGGAATATAATACGAGGAAAACCCAGTGTATTATGCAGTAAATTTCATGTACAGTATAAGGACAATGCAGCATCCTCGTGCAAAAATAACTTCAGTATTGTAAAACCTCTCAAGTTAAACATGATTTGTTCTGTGACAGTGAAGTTGGGTTTCAAATTAGGTTAATTAATTTGTCACTGGTTCCAATTGGAATCATCATGAAGTCTTTATTGAACATGCAGGGAATATTTTAAATTAGATTCTAACATACATAATTGTCAGACAAATAAACTAAACACTGTGGTACCTAAAGTTTTGTAATCTGTTCCAAATGGTCAGACAAAGATTGAATCGTACAAAAATAGAAGCAATTATTAATATAAATCTGGTTAATCCATTCTAAACACCCACATATATTTAAACTAAACACATTTTATGGAGAATGATTATAGTTTTACATGCAGTAATATAATACGGCAGTAATATATACACATGATGAATGAAATGGATAAATGAACATTATTTTTACTTTCACTGAAGACTTCTGTTGACAGGATGAGCTGAGTGAAGGAGTCTTACTTGAATTCAATAGTGTTTCTCACCTTCTTTATCAAAGTGCTGGCACTCAAAATCTTTTTTGGGCCCCATGGTGGTTTATTTTCAGGTCATACCAAATTATAAAAAAGCACAGAGACTTATTCAACGACTTATGAATTTTTTGCGCACTTGAGTCCGTGGAATGATGGACTAGTTTGTTACGTATAATGTATAGCTTTATGATAATCAAGACGTCATATGAAAATTGGGGGAAACATTTTTTCAAAATGAGACGTACAATCAAAGTACAACTGTAGGACAAGTCACATCTGATGAAATAGAAGGAGAACAGTAAGGTCTAGGGCAGACCTGGGCATTCTGCCGCCCGCGGGCCACATCCGGTCCTTTGTGCGTCCCTGTCCGGCCCGCGTGAGGCCAATCATAAATTACAAAATACATTTTAAAAAGTATCTATGTCAAGTGTGCAATACAACGGTGCTGCTTTTGTTTTGAAAAGCGTTATTTGTATTACTTCCGTGTGGACATATGCGCGTGTGTGATTGTGAGTGAATTGAACAGCGGCAATCACAAATTACAAAATAAAGTTTAAAAAACATCTATGTCGTGTGCGCAATACAACTGTGCTGCTTTTATTTTGTATGTCCTGGTGTAACCTGTGAGTGAAGGTGCACAGCGACAAGTGATGAGAGCTAAAAAGAGAAAAGTTGATGACGAATGCCGTGTTTCCAACAAGACATGGACTGCCAGGTATTTCTTAACATAAATTAAAGGTAAAGCCGTGTGCTTAATTTGTGGTACACAGGTTGCTGTGTTTAAAGAATATCATTTGAATCGCCACTATCATTGCCAAATTTTAACCAAATACAATATTTTAAGTTTTACCAATTTTATTTTGTTACACACAGTCAAACTGGTTTTTAAATGCTTGGATAACTCTGCAGCCCAATTGCTCTGCAAGGCAATTACAAGACTGCAAAGTGGTACCAGATCTACCACCCGAGCAATGTCAAAAGGCAACTGTTGTGTTCCATTTCGTATGACATCTTTTGCCCAAACTGCCTTTTCAATAAAAGGACCACAACTATGGAACTCTCTACCGGACACTTTGAAAAGTATACCTGCACTTGTCACTTTCAAAAAACAAACAAAATTATGGCTAGTTGAGCAACAATCTTGTTCCCATGTTTAGTTTTTACTCATTTTTACTAATTGGTTTTTATATAGTCTGCACTTTGTCTGTGTTATTATTATTATTGTCTTTTAACTCTAGTTTGCACTTTGTCTATATTATTACTATTATCATTATTTTCGACTCCATCCATCCATCCATTCCCTTTGGGGTCGCGGGGGCGCTGGAGCCTATCTCAGCTACAATCGGGCGGAAGGCGGGGTACACCCTGGACAAGTCGCCACCTCATCGCAGGGCCAACACAGATAGACAGACAACATTCACACTCACATTCCCACACTAGGGCCAATTTAGTGTTGCCAATCAACCTATCCCCAGGTGCATGTTTTTGGAGGTGGGAGGAAGCCGGAGTACCCGGAGGGAACCCACGCAGTCACGGGGAGAACATGCAAACTCCACACAGAAAGATCCCGAGCCCGGGATTGAACCCAAGACTACTCAGGACCTTCGTATTGTGAGGCAGATGCACTAACCCCTCTTCCACCGTGCTGCCCTTATTTTCGACTCATTCTATTTTTTATTTTCCTATTTTAATGATGTTGGATTTGTGTTGTTGTTGTTGGGGACAAGTGTTGTAAATTAGCTTTGGCTACAAACACTATGATGCATACATTGGATAACTGTTTCAGATGTCTATGTTTTTGTATCTGTCCCTATTTCAAATAAAAATCTATAATAATAATAATACACGACGAAGCACGAGGAAAAATACCGGAATCTGTCTGATGAAGCGCGCGCAAAGGAGGCTGATGCGTTGATGGTAAAACTGCAAACCTAACAAGGACTTTTTGCCAAATTTCACACCCCCAGAGATGCAGCCGTCGGGACAAGTTTCGTCATTTCTCACAAAATCGCCAGAAAAAGTAAGGCGTTTTCTGACGGAGAGTTTATTAAGGAGTACTTATTGGACTGAATGCCCGTGCCGGATAATGCACCCCCGGCGTAGAATGCACCCCTCGACGGGAGTGTTATATCAACTAAAGCCCACACTTAAAGTTTCCACGTTCAAGATTGAATCTATTTAAAAAAGTTATTTAATAATAACCCAAAAGTGCAAAAACAATAATGTTCGTGTTAGAGGAGTTGTGAATGAATGAAATATGAAATCCGTGCTGCAGTCTGCAGGTGTACCTAATCTTGTGGCCCAGCCACAACATGTGGGACTAAAGAGACTGCAGAACAGGACGGCCATCAGAGACATCACCGATGCAGCTGAAAAAGCATCGAGATGGCTGTGGATCAAGCGGGGGGATCCGTGGGCGACTCAAGCTATTTAGACACAAGCTGGAGCCTGTTTAACCCTGGTTGGGTCACCTGGGCAAGGGTTTCTGTTGTGAGACCCGAAACACCCAATGAACCCAGGATACAACACTGATGATGTGTGTAAGTTGCACCAAGAGTGTTTGTTAGAACTCCACTAAAAAAAAGGAAATCGACTCAAGCGAAATTAAATTTAAAAAAGTCTGCCCACATTGAAATACATTTGTTGGCTGTCATGCACATTTTGTCCAAGCCATAAAACACACATAACACCTCTGTATCTTTAAAATCAGCTTACACAAAGTCCAAGGGGGTGGGGGGGGCAATAAATCCTGATGGTCCACAATATAAAGTGTACTCTGAATTGTGGTCCCCTTGTGATTGAGTTTGACACTCCTGATCTAAATCCTTTCCGATGTTGCAGTAAGTTCCGTTTCTAGGTCTATAGTTATCATCTCACTTTTGCTTTTTGCCATCACTAGGAAACTGGGGCCACAATAAAAACAGCCAACAAAAAAAGAAAGCTTGTTCAGATGCTCACAATAAAATTTGCTGACTTATCATTTGTAGACACAAATTATGATGGTTTGATTTTTTTAAGGCATATTCTTTCCAAAAATAACCTTCAATTGTATCAGTTTTGGAGGTGATACTGTACCTAAAACAACACTTTATAACAGGAAATGACAGCGAGATCCAGCACAAAACATAATACTGTAACACAAAATGCGTTCACACTTTGGCACACTAACCTTTTGATTACTTTTTAGCGGAAGTGCAAGTACAAATTGGGACGCAAAGGGGAGGTAGTGGTAAAGGGGTTGGGGTATATTTGGATGGCGTACACTTTGAGATGAGCACAACAATGTGAAGCCGTGACACACTTCTTGCTGTGCAATTTAATCACTGTATACCCAGGCAAGTATTGACAGTTGTCCTGTGGAAGCTATTAAAGTTGCTGTCCAAGGTTAAATGAAATTGCAGTTTATCAAGGCAGCATTGAAAGAATAAGGGAATCCGTTCATGGCTGTTGATTAATGTGGAGCGTGATCAACACAAGGGGTTCATTAAGCAATACATCACGGTGGTAATTTAACATGTCATCGTGCCTGCTGTCGCTCCCCTTCACACCGCCAGTGTTTGTTGTGTGTTTACAAGACACTCTTTCTTGTTTACACAATTTGGCTTCCTGAAAAAAAAAGGTGTCTTTGTTGAAAGTTATTTTGCATGTGTTAGAATTCAATTAGTTTCAGTTCTTTGCAACAAATACTGCATGTTATTGGCAGTATTTTCATCAGTATATCAGTGCATTGATCACTTGTAGTTGATGTATACACAGACTTATGCTAATCAGGCATCAGGCCCTGGACCTGCAGCTGTCTTTTTTTTTTTTTTTTTTTTCTGTGCTTGGTGGATTTGTTTACTGGCGGATAATTGATGTTGCTTGAGGGACAGACGTGAGTCGGACATGAATCACAGGCGACATGGCTCATGATAAGGAGCTGAAAGTCGCCTGTAATTAAGCCGGGCACTAGAGACCAATTGTTTGTAGAATGATTTGGTCGGGGCTAATTGACACTAATTGTTTAATCAGATTTTTTCCCCTCCTTGCTGCAAGTGTATTCCACCAGCACTTGACACCGCCATACGCTTATAGGAGGCCTCACTCTTGATGTGGGGCAGTTGTAAATATAGTCTGTTTATATTTCTGCAAATAGTGCACAGCTTCTTTGAACACCCGGCAAGATCCCAACCAAAAGGTTGCCCATTTTCTTCATCTAAAGTTCATTCAAAATCATTTTTGACCTTTGTCACATAAACAGCCATTATAATTACAACCAAGAATAAAAATGAAAGTAGTACTCGTTTTTGGATTGTGTCTTGACTACGCAATAACTACATAACTATGCACAGTGAAACTTTGTTGGTCGGTGGCTCGTGTGCTCAAGAATACAGTTGCAGATTGATGAATATTTGTTCTGCCCGTTGTGTTACAATGAAACCATAGTACAACTATTAGATATAATAATGTTTTTCTTTCCGCTTTTTGAGTTATGTTAAACCATTCTTTTCACTTGCCATACCACTTGCCCTCATTAGGGTCACAGATAAGCTAGGGCCCAAATTCGGTACTTTGACTCATCAACTGAATTGTGTCGGTTTTACCAGTATTCCATCCATCCATCCATCCATCTTCTTCCGCTTATCCGAGGTCGGGTCGCGGGGGCAGCAGCCTAAGCAGGGAAGCCCAGACTTCCCTCTCCCCAGCCACTTCGTCCAGCTCCTCCCGGGGGATCCCGAGGCGTTCCCAGGCCAGCCGGGAGAGATAGTCTTCCCAACGTGTCCTGGGTCTTACCCGTGGCCTCCTACCGGTCGGACGTGCCCTAAACACCTCCTTAGGGAGGCGTTCGGGTGGCATCCTGACCAGATGCCCGAACCACCTCATCTGGTTCCTCTCGATGTGGAGGAGCAGTGGTTTTACTTTGAGCACTTCCCGGATGACAGAGCTTCTCACCCTATCTCTAAGGGAGAGCCCCGCCACCCGGCGGAGGAAACTCATTTCGGCCGCTTGTACCCGTGATCTTGTCCTTTCGGTCATGACCCAAAGCTCATGACCATAGGTGAGGATGGGAACGTAGATCGACCGGTAAATCGAGAGCTTTGCCTTCCGGCTCAGCTCCTTCTTCACCACAACGGATCGATACAGCGTCTGCGTTACTGAAGACGCCGCACCGATCCGCCTGTCGATCTCACGATCCACTTTTCCCTCACTCGTGAACAAGACTCCGAGGTACTTGAACTCCTCCACTTGGGGCAAGATCTCCTCCCCAACCCGGAGATGGCACTCCACCCTTTTCCGGGCGAGAACCATGGACTCGGACTTGGAGGTGCTGATTCCCATCCCAGTCGCTTCACACTCGGCTGCGAACTGATCCAGTGAGAGCTGCAGATCTTGGCCAGATGAAGCCATCAGGACCACATCATCTGCAAATAGCAGAGACCTAATCCTGCAGCCACCAAACCAGATACCCTCAACGCCCTGACTGCGCCTAGAAATTCTGTCCTTAAAGGTTTTGAACAGAATCGGTGACAAAGGGCAGCCTTGGCGGAGTCCAACCCTCACTGGAAACGGGTTCGACTTACTGCCGGCAATGCAGACCAAGCTCTGACACTGATTATACAGGGAGTGGACCGCCACAATAAGACAGTCCGTTACCCCATACTCTCTGAGCACTCTCCACAGGACTTCCCGGGGTACACGGTCAAATGCCTTCTCCAAGTCCTCAAAGCACATGTAGACTGGTTGGGCAAACTCCCATTCACCCTCAAGGACCCTGCCGAGAGTATAGAGCTGGTCCACAGTTCCACGACCAGGACGGTTCTACCAGTATTGATTGACATAAAACGTAATGGTGCCGTATTTCAAAACCTTTGTTGCTTGTGACGCTGTGTCTGGTTGCAGACAGAATACTGGTTGAAATGCTTGGAAACACGCTCTCAAGCAGCACTCAAAGCAGACTCAGCAAAACTGTCTCTGGATAATGTTACACATTTCAATGCCACCAAAGCAAGAATGCCTGACAGAAAACACCCGGATGTAAAGGCATTCAAAATGCCTTAGCTTGATGCTAATTTACATTGGATTTGCCATATACATGCTACTGATTAGCATTAGCGATTTTACATGGCGATTTCAACGCCTACAAAATTGGTAATTAAAACTAAAACTAAGAAACACATCACAATAAAACAGTGTGTAATAAGTACAATACTTACAGTATAAATACCTTGTAGGCTGGTACATTCAACTTAATGTCAAGGACCACTTCCTAGCTGAGCAACAGACCATAGCCTATATAGAGGGCTTCGGATTTTCCACATCTTCCACAAGGCTGATAGCCATATTGGTTGGCTTTGTGTCTAAGCATGCTGGTTTTTGCTGATCATTCACCCAGTAATACTCATAATGCCAACAACGTGTGTGATTGTTCACTGCCACAATCCAGGTGGGAGAGGCCTTACTAGCTTTTATCAAAATTCCTAAGCTTATTTCTGGACATGGGGAAGTGGCTGATTAGAAGAGTGAACGACATGGATTGCTGCGATCAGCCAATCAGATGTAACGTGCTATGGACATATTTGTGTCTTATCGGATCATTTTATTTCAGGTCATTAAAAACATTCTCTAAGTAACAATTAATATAAAATAAATGACAGCCACACTTTGCATTAATTTGATGTGCTTGGTCAAATACCTTTTATAGTAGTTGTATTAATAATGGATTCTGTACTCTCTTTACACATCCGGACTGTGGTCTCCATATAAAAACTGAAGCGACATGAAATAATTTTCCCAATTCTGTCTTACAGTCACAGTGTGCTGAGATGACCTTAGATTGGTTATCTGTGATTACCCAAGGTGTCAAACTTGAGTCCGATAATTTCTGCGAGTGCATGACTCTAGCCTTGACAACATGATGTCCACTGGGTTTATAAAGATTGGACAGCCACTGCATTTGGCCCTTGGTGAGGGACTGCAGCCTTATTTACACACATACATTTTCTTGAGATCCTATACGTCTCCTTGTAGCCAACCACCAATCTCATCTGCTTATGTTTTTCACTACTGTTAGCAACTTAGCACAGAAGCTAACAATAGCTCGTCTCTGCTGCTCGCTCAGTGTGGCAAATATTTAGCAACAACTCAGCTTAAAAGTGCCTCTCCCCATAGCCGGTGCTGACGAACCTACTGTAGTATACCATTTGGGTGGCTGAAAAATAGTTTTAAACCTAACAGCCAGCGGTATTTCACCGCAGTGAGTGAATCAAAGCTCCATCTTTCCCGCACACAAGCATGAGGCTATAAAACTAACATCAATGAACTAAATGAACCGAAATTGCTCAGATATAGTAACGGCTAACTAATTACTTTATAAGAATAAACAACATGTTAAGTTACTATTTACAACAAAAATAATCTGAGTACGCTCAACACTAAAGCACCGTAAAACACTGAGGCAATTTTAAACATTTAGCACTTTTTTTAAGATACCGGTATATACGGTATACCAGTATTCGGACTAAAACTACGGCGTTCACAGTTTTGGTCCATATCCCCCAGCCCTACTCCCCATGTTGTTTGTACTTGGTCCATATTTTAGAAACAGCTGACTGTGAACATAAACATATTTTGCAACATTGTGTGATTATTTTACCTTCTTATAATCATTTATTTTGTTTCAATTGGTATCTCTCATTTTGGAGCCACGATTCTTGTCAATCCACCTGGTGCAACCGCTTTACAAGGTGTGACCACTCCTTTTTTGACTAAGGTTATCCAGGGTAAATCCCACCTAACCTTATCCTTGTCCACACACACACAGTGGTTGTTTAAGACCCCTTCTCCCCTCCGTCCGCCGGCCCAACGCAACCTAGTACGCATGCGTGGAAAATGCGTAGATCATAGTCACCTCCAGTGTTGCTTTGTATCCATCCGTCCATCCATTTTCTACCGCTTATTCCCTTTGGGGTTGCGGGGGGCGCTGGAGCCTATCTCAGCTACAATCGGGCGGAAGGCAGGGTACACCCTGGACATGTCGCCACCTCATCACAGGGCCAACAGAGATAGACAACATTCACACTCACATTCACACACTAGGGCCAATTTAGTGTTGCCAATCAACCTATCTCCAGGTGCATGTCTTTGGAAGTGGGAGGAAGCCGGAGTACCCGGAGGGAACTCACGCAGTCGCGGGGAGAACATGCAAACTCCACACAGAAAGATCCTGAACCGGGGATTGAACCCAAGACTACTCAGGACCTTCGTATTGTGAGGCAGACGCACTAACCCCTCTTCCACCGTACTGCTCTGCTTTGTATCCAAGTTCTTAAATTTAACTTATCTGAACAATATCCAGTGCTGTGGTACTTCAATTAACTGGAATCGAGTGTGCTGTGGGGCCCTATTGTAGTGAATCACACCTGAGCCATCATAAATTAATCAAATCTTTAATACACATGTGAAAGTAGACAATGTGATAAAGAACATTTTACATCAATCAATCTAGGGATATAGATGTCTGGTCAAGACACTCCTCACTCTTTTACCATCACCTTGATTCTCCATTCGTTTTTGGTGACTTTATATACTCTGGACCTAGACGTTGAGTCCGCGACATACATGGCGGACAATAACTGATACAGTCTGCTTTGCCAGTCCAAAAACATTCGCCGTTTTCCGTAGTCTTCATTCGACGCCCAGGTAATACAAAGTACACGCTACATTTTTTTTATCACATCCACGAGAGCCCGCATTCTCGTTGTCTCTCCTTCGACAAATGGACGCTTTTCAGTAAGTAGAATCACAGCTGACCTGGACATTCGAAAGTTCTCTTGCCGTCTGAGAAGTGTTCTATCCCAAATAGCAGCAATCGCTTTCTCTTAAGGCAGTGGTGCCCAACCACTACAGACAAAAAAAAAATATATCATACCCTCCACCCACCGGTCCGCAGTTACAAAAAGGTTGGGGACCACTGTCTTAAGGTATTCATGTGTGATTTCCACAAGCGTCTGTACAGACAGAAGGAGAAACACTGGCATGTCTGGATGACTCGCCTCCTTATTTCCAGTGGTTAGCTCCAAGTTACGAAACCTCTTTATTATGAAGCTGGCTGTGGTGCGTTCTTTCTGACGTCACTTCCTGTGTGGGGCGCGGTCTTTCTGGCGTCACTTCCTCTCCGAACTCAGTTTGTAAACGATCAATGAGTCCATACAAAGCTAAGAGCCGGAGATTCAAGAAATACACGGCGCACTTACCCGTGTAAAAAAATATCCATGGAGGGGAACCTTAAACGATGGTTTAGTGTGGCCGAAACGGGGCATAGGGTAAATAATTATTTGTTTAATGAGTTATCCGGTCTAATAAACAGATTTAAACTGATGCAGTTGTTATCTATGGAAATTAAAATTTAGAGAGTGATTTCATATTCCCCCACCCTAAAATTAAGTGATTCCATAATTTCCGCTCGGCTTGATCTAAAAATGAAACGGTTACCAACTACCACAATTTGTTTTCTTGGTTTCTTCTTGAGTTTCTTAAAGCCAGAAATTGCCATTTGAAATGACTATAGTTTTGTGTTTTGTCTGTTTACTGTTTTTTTCCTTACAAAATTAAACAACTGATCGAACATCTTCAAAGTCTGGTGATTTTGTAAGTTTTGCCAGGGGTTGTGTATTGTAAACAACAAAAGGCCTTCATTGACATCTATTGCCTCTTTCTCGTCAGACCACAATCGCACAACTGCAGCTACTACAATAACACTTTCAAAAATAACACACAAACCTTGTACTCTATTATTTCTTTCCTAACTTTTGATTACAGCTCAGTCTTGGCAGTCTGTGTTTTACCGTGTGCTATTGTGGGTAATCATTGTTTGTTGAATGATGACATCACCTAAAGTATTCACTAGTGTTGCTGTTAGAGTTGCAGCAGCAGTCGTGTTGATGAGCAGCAAAACGCAGCAGATTTACGACATTTGGAGCAGGGATATAAATTAGTGCAGTAATATGTGTGTTCCTCCCACACAGGAAATGTCCCATTTTAGAGTACTTTTGCACAACAGCTGGTGTGGAATTCTTTTGAAGCACAGACTCCATTTAAATCCTACAGGAGGGTGGCTTTTTTTTTTTTTCCCCCAAACAAACTTTTTATTTTCATGCCTTGTTATGGACATTGGTGAAAATGCAAATATTTACTAATGCTTGCAATCTTTTTTCCAGCATTTATACACTGTAACAATTACATCTACAGTCATACATGGGTGCCAAGAAAAGCCTACGAGTAAACAAACACATTAAACTGTATGCAAATTAATAAATCTATTGACAGAGCAATATATGACGGTATTTCATCATCCGGAGTCCGCAGCGCACACGAGGAGCTGTTTTAGAAAGATTAAATGACGAAGCAGAGCAGATAATTAGGGACAAAAATTTCCTTCTCCATCTGATTAAATCCTGCAAGTGTGGATAACGAGCTAGCGGTGGGTGGAGCCGCAAAAACACATGAACATGAGCTCTAACATCATTATGTTTAATGGCACTTACACTTTTTAATTAACACAAACTATGATGGGATATTAATGGTTATTACATGTGGGCTGGCAGTGGGGACACATGGGATATTCCCATCCTTGATGTAAAGCATACTGAGTAGGGGTTAATGAGGGCTGTCATAGTCTTGGATTAAAAATAAATGTATCATACATTATTACAATGGTCATTTCTTTTTTTTATATGTCATGGCCCAAACTAATAAAAAAGCAAGTGTCCCAAAACTATATTAGCGGTTAGTTTTCCATGATATCATGGAGCAGGGGTCCCCAAACTATGGCCTGTGGGCCGGATTTGGCCCACCAGCGTCCCAAGTATTATTTTTTTTCTGATCTGTTCTCTCCAGCCGCACTAGCAAATCACACACACACACACACACACACACACACACACACACACACACACACACACACACACACACACACACACACACACACACACACACACACACACACACACACACACACACACGCACATGCACATATATATGTATATATATTAGGGCTGTCAAATGATATAGGTATATGTACAAATATATACTTGGAAATATATGCATAAATATACAGATATATACATATAACGGCTGTGAATCTTTGGGCACCACACGGTTCAATCCGATTATTGGGGTTAACGATTCAATTCTAAACGATGGTAAATTTAAAATCATCATTTTGTTTGATATAATTATACCCAAACATTTACTAAAGTGACTGGACAGGACAGATTTTGGGAAAAATAAACTAATATATATATATATATATATATATATATATATATATATATATATATATATATATATATATATATATATATATATATATATATATATATTTATATATATATATATATATATATATATATATATATATATATATATGTGTGTACAGTCGTGCTCATAAGTTTACATACCCTGGGAGAATTTATGATTTCTTGGCCATTCTTCAGAGAATATGAATGATACCACAAAAACCTTTCTTCCACTCATGCTTAATGGTTGTGTGAAGCTACTTATTGGCAAACAACTATGTTTACTCTTTTTAAATCAAAATGGCAAAAGAAAGTACCCAAATGACCCTGATCAAAAGTTTACATACCCCAGTGACTTTGATCTGATAACATGCACAAAAGTTGACACAAACAGGTTTGAATGGCTAATCAAGGTGAGTGGCCAAAAAGTTAAATTTTGGTCTCATCACTCCAAATTACTTTGTTTCAGAAGTTTTGAGGCTTGTCTCTGTGCTGTTTGGCGTGATGTAAGCGGGATACTTTGTGACATTTGCGCAGAAATGGCTTTCTTCTGGCGACACGACCATGCAGCCTATTTTTCTTTAAGTGCCTCCTTATTGTGCATCTTCAAACAGCCACACCACAATTTTTCAGAGAGTCCTGTATTTCAGCTGAAGTTATTTGTGGATTTTTCTTTGCATCTGTAACAATTTTCCTGGCAGTTGTGGCTGAAATCTTTGCCGGTCTACCTGAATCCCTCGTTTTCCACTTCTTAATCAGTGGAAAATATATGCTGATTGGCATTCTCAATTCCTTGGATATCTTTTTATACCCCTTTCCTGTTTTATGCAGTTCAATTACCTTTTCTCGCAGATCTTTTGACAATTGGTTTGCCTTCTCCATGACTCAGAATCCAGAAACATCGGTGCAGCACTGGATGAAAGATGCAATGGTCTGTCAGAAGCCCAGAAACTCACTGACCCTTTATACACACACATTAATGACAAACAAACATGTCACAGGTGAGGATTGGAACCTTGATTAGCCATTCAAACCTGTTTGTGTCAACTTTTGTGCATGTTATCAGATCAAAGTCACTGGGGTATGTAAACTTTTGATCAAAGTCATTTGGGTACTTTCTTTTGTCATTTTGATTTAAAAAGAGTAAACACAGTTGTTTGCCAATAAATAGCTTCACACAACCATTAAGCATGAGTGGAAGAAAGGTTTTTGTGTTATCATTCATATTCTCTGAAGAATAGCCACGAAATCATAAATTCTCCCAGGGTATGTAAACTTATGAGCACAACTGTATGTGACATTCAAATCAGCTTGGAAGCACACTAACTAAAATAATGTAATAGAGATTGTTCAGTCTATATTCATTTGGTTACTTTTATTGATGAAGTTATGAGGGGTCAAAATAAAATGGAAAAAGAAAAAAAACTCATCCTGATTGGAATTACTCTTTGGTAATATGGGATGTATTTAAAAAAAATATATAATGTAATTTTAAGTTAGCACATTACGATTTAACTTATCATTGTCTGGAACTAAGTACTGTACATTACATTAAGTTAATAATTTATAAACCGTTATTATGTTATTTATTACATTAAAAAAGTGAATATTTCTACTGACACAGATGATGATGGCTACAGTAGCTGTTCTTTGCCATAGTTTGTAACAGGTTGATAATACAAATTTAAATACATACATTACTTATTCTTCTCTCAAAGAAAACTATGCAATCATGTAAATTAGGGTTGTCAAATTTCCCCACAGAGGGCTGCTACACAATTGTATCAATTAAATTTGAATTAAAACAATACCCAAATTGTGTTTTTTTTAATTAATTTTAGTCGACGGGCAGCACGATGGCACAGGCGTTAGTGTGTGTGACTCACATTACGAAGGTCTTGGGTTCAATCCTGGGCTCGGGATCTTTCTGTGTGGAGTTTGCATGTTCTTCCCGTGACTGCGTGGGTTCCCTCCTGGTACTCCGGCTTCCTCCCATCTCCAAAGACATGCACCTGGGGATAGGTTGATTGGCAACACTAAGTTGGCCCTAGTGTGTGAATGTGAGTGTGAATGTTGTCTGTCTATCTGTGTTGGCCCTGTGATGAGCTGGCGACTTGTCCAGGGTGTACCCCGCCTTCCGCCCGAATGCAGCAGAGATAGGCTCCAGCACCCCCCCGCAACCCCGAGCGGGACAAGCGGTAGAAAATGGATGGATGGATGGATTTAGTCGACGGTACACAGATTGTGAGTGGGCCTGCATACGTCACAGCAACAACAAGGCAAGCATGGCTGAGTTGATACACATTACACTTCATACTACACTTAAAATCTAACGTTTGGCAACACTATGGGTTTTACAAAGGAAGCAGACATCTGGATAAAACTAACGCTCATTGCAAAATGTTCCATTTTGCTACAACCCTGTGAGCACAACTAACTTTACAACTTATTAGAAACAACGACATGGAATCAGCGTTGACTAGGTATATTTGAAACGTGATGCATTTTGATCAGGATCCAAATAATATACATTCAAATTGCCAATTGACGAAGAGGTATCTTGAATATATTGGCTCATTGCTTGTAAATCGTATTGGGTAGAGATCAGCAGATGTGGGTAGGGTAGGTAAAAGCAGTGCGTCTAATTTATTTTCTGTTATTCCCCCACTCGGAGATGAAGAAAACTTTGAGTAATATGACTCAAGAAACATTTTAAAATAGTTAGCGAAATAAGTATTTGAGTGGGACTAAGTAAGTATTCACAGAAAAAACTACTTGAGTACTGAGTAACTTGTGATTTATTTTGTAGCTATTTTTAGAAAGCGGGACAGTGCTACATGTACTGTACTACAAAAATTGCACATGTTACAGTCACTTATGACGTTATAACAAGGTTAGCGTTAGCATATGTGCAGCTACATAAAAAACATTTACAACTTACCGCAACATGTTTTTGCTAGTTGGAAGTAGAATTTTTGTTGGCTGAAATGGGAAAATTTCTAGACACATGTATAGCTGCTATTTTCCATAGTTTTTAAGGTTTGAGTTTGAGTTTGAGTTTATTTCGAACATGCAAGCATACAACATGATACATCACAATTTCCAGTTTCTCTTTTCAACATGTTCGAAAAGGAGTAGGAAGAAGCAGAGCTTATTTAATCCTACCCCTTTTCTTTACATAACAGTTGCTAAAACTTTTTGTTCACTTCCTGTTCACAATTTATTCACAATACACTCCATAAGTAATCACAATAAAAATAAATAAATAAATAATAATAATAATTTAATAATAATAATTGGTGAAGTAAGTCATATTTCATATGATGAGATAAGTAAGATTATTTTGAGAATGAATGAATGGATGGATGAAATAAATTGAGAATGTTTGTCATGGTTCTTGTTCTTTGTACTTTGTAAACACTTTAAGTTTGAAGAGTTTCTTGAAGTGGATCATATTAGTACATTGTTTGATTGCTTTGCTTAATCCATTCCATAATTTAATTCCACATACTGATATACTGAAGGTCTTAAGTGTTGTACGTGCATACAAATATTTTAAATTACATTTTTCTCTAAGATTATATTTCTCCTCTTTTTTTGAGAAGAATTGTTGTATATTCTTGGGTAGCAGGTTATAGTTTGTTTTGTGTATAATTTTAGCTGTTTGCAAATTCACTATGTCGTGGAATTTCAGTATTTTTGATTCAATAAATAAAGGGTTTGTATGTTCTCTATATCCAACATTATGTATTATTCTAACTGATCTTTTTTGTAACACCGTTAGTGAATGAAGTGTACTTTTGTAGTTATTTCCCTATATTTCTACACAGTAACTCAGATATGGTAACAGTAGCGAGCAGTAGAGGATATGAAGTGATTTTTGGTCCACAACATGTTTTGCTTTATTCATTATTGATGTGTTTCTCGCTACTTTATGTTGTATATTTTTTACATGAGATTTCCAGTTCAATTTATCATCAAAGGTGATTATTGAAAAGCTTCATCTCTTCTGACTGCAAGGCGCACACTGTCATCTCACGTTGTGCCGTGTGGGGCCAGTCATGTGACTATCAGGCTCTGTTTGAGCCAAACGTCATTCGTGCTTATGTTGGATTGGTTAAACAGAGTCATGTGTTAGAAGAAGGCTCACTGACGTGACGAACCACAACTATTAGCCTTTGCAAGCAGCAATCAATAGATTATAAATACATATAATAATGATGTATACACTGAACAAAAATCTAAACTCCCATTTTTCATGAGTTGAACTGAAATATCTAAAACGTTTACTATATACACAAAATATCACTTCCTTTCAAATAGTTCACAAATCTGTCTCTATCTGTGTTAGTGAGCATTTTTTCTTTGCCAAGGTAATCCATCCTACCTCACAGGTGTGGCATATCAAAATGCTGATTAAACAGTAGGAATATTGCACAGGTGTGCTTCAGACTGCCCACAATAAAAGGCCACTCTGAATTGTGTAGTTTTATCACACAACACAATGCCACAGATTTCGCAGGTTTTGAGGGAGCATGCAGTTGGCATGCTGACCGCAGGAATGTCCACCAGAGCTGTTGCCCCTGAATCAAATATTTATTTCTCTACCATAAGCCATCTCCAAAGGCGCTTCAGTAAATTTGGCAGTACATCCGACCGGCTTCACAACCGCAGACCACGTGTAACCACACCAGCCCAGGACGTCCACATCCAGCAAGTGCACCGACATGATCGTCTGAGACCAGCCACCCTCACAGCTTCTGCAACAATTGGTTTGCATAACCAAATAATTTCTGCACAAACTGTGAGAGACCATCTCAGAGAAGCTCATCTGCATGCTTGTTGTCCTCATCGGGGTCTCGACCTGACTGCAGTTCGTTGTCGTAACTGTCTTGAGTGGGCAAATGCTCACATTGATGGCGTCTGGCACGTTGGAGAGGTGTTGTCTTCACAGATGAGTCCTGTTTTTCACTGTTCATGGCAGAGGGCAGACAGCGTGTGTTGGGTCGTGTGGGAGAATGGTTTGCTGATGTCAACGTTGTGAATCGAGTGGCCCATGGTGGGGATGGGGTTATGGATTATGCATTTTATTGATGGCATTTTGAATGTAAACAGATACCGTGACAAGATCCTGAGGCCCAATCTTGTGCCATTCACTTGAGACCATCACCCCATGTTGCCGCATTACAATGCACAGCCCCATGTTGCAAGGATCTGTACACAATTCCTGGAAGCTCAATACATCCCAGTCCTTGCATGGCCAGCATACTCACCGGACATGTCACCCATTGAGCATGTTTGGGATGCTGTGGATCGGCGTATACGACAGCGTGTTCCAGTTCCTGCCAATATCCAGCAACTTCACACAGCCATTGAAGAGGAGTGGACCAACATTCCACAGGCCACAATCAACAACCTGATCAACTCTATGCGAAGAAGATGTGTTGCACTGCGTGAGGCAAATGTAGTCACACCAGATACTGACTGCTTTTCTGACCCCACCCACACCCCCAATAAAGCAAAACTGCACATTTCAGAGTGGCCTTTTATTGTGGGCAGCCTCGGGCACACCTGTGCAATAATCATGCTGTTTAATCTTCATATGCCACACCTGTGAGGTGGGATGAATTACTTTGGCAAAGACGAAATGCTCACTTACACAGATTTGTGAACAATATTTGAGAGGAATAGGTATTTTGTGTATATAGTAAAAGTTTTAGATCTTACATACTGAAGTAAAAGTAAAAATTGTATGCATTTAAACTACTCTGAAAAGTATGTAAAAGGGTTCCTAATTAAATGTCGCACATTAGTACCCACCTCTCGAGACCAGAGCTTGCCATTGCTACTATTTTTTTTTACTGTTCTCAAGGCCAATAAAGTGGGCTGTGGGCCGCAAACGGCCTCTGAGCTGGACTTTGGATTTTGCTGACCCAAGTGATTTCTTTTCGTCATGTAGAACGTAAGTAAAAGTGCATTAAGAGTAGTTTGTTTTAGAATATGCTACATTGTCCACATTTATCTGGTCTGTGTTGCTTTACAATAAAGTTTTCCAATCTATTGCAGAAGGCTACCTTTACTTTGTGCTAATAATTGGATGCTATTGAAAGGATGAGTTTCATTGATTTTGTGGATGACTGGGAGCATTAGTGGCCCAGACCATAGATTGTCGGCAAGGTTTGCGGTGAGCGGTGAGCCGGGATCGATGCAGCTGAATCTTCCCCCCTCTGCTTTTTTATTTACTTGTGTCTCCATTGATTGAAACATGCAATAGTTCAGGAGCTATTATCACACTGATGCTAAGTTTCTCTGTCTCGCCACTTGAAATAGCTCCCTGTGTTCATGGGCAATATCTCACTCCAGCAAGTGCTTGCATCTTTCCCTTTCTAACTAATGAGTTAAGAGTATTGCTATGACCTGTAAACATCAATCATGGCCACGGAGGCAGACAGTGACTAACAGCGCCAGCAGCCCGTGAACAAAATGAAATGAAAGTATACAATAAAAGAAGCGTTGGGAGATAAAAGAAAATTAAGGAAATTATACTGAAAATCATCATCTTTTTAGTAGTAAAACCTGTCTTATGAGTTCAATAAAGGGTGACTAATAAACCATTACACTTTGCGTTAAAGAGAAGACAAAGAACTTGAAACTTTTTTGTTCTTTCATTGTGCATTCAGCGATGTGCTCTTAATCCAATTCAGTGCACTCAGACTCTTGGTGGGTGGGTGGTGGGGGGATTCCCATTCAACTGTTAAAATTAAACTTTTTTCCCTTCCTTTCCTTTAAATGGATCCCTTGCACAATGCGCCTCGCAGTGTCTGCCGCGCTAGATTGTTTCTACAATACAACATAGGGACCCTCCAGCGTGAGTGCGTTTACATATCTTATTTCCCGACAAGACAGCAGAAAGGTCAGCGTCCTATCCAACTGGGACAGCCGTGAGTGAATGTAATCAGTATGTACTTGTTATTCCGAGTGCCGGGCCTTTTCTTTTTATTTGCTGGCCCAGAAGTTAATTTCCCTGGTGACCTTTTGTGTAATAAAACAGTATTATCTGTTGCTGAAGCCACAGCAAGGAAGCAAATTAGCTTCCTCTGCTCTTCTGACCCAGTTGACTCGTTATGAGTATATTTGCTTTAATTAGATTAAGGGTGCTGTAAAGGCATGTTCATCCCGAGTCTCCTTACATTAACCGATTGGCACAAGCTTTTTGGACTATTTGGACAATGTGTGGGCTGTTGACGTGTTTTAGGGTACAGACTGATATTTGTAAACCCAAACACTGAAGTCTAACTAGATGGACTATAAGGAGTTGGAAGTGCAGGGTGACCACCCACAAAACAGAACCTATAAAGATTATATAAAATTCAACAAATGTCCAGCAAATTTCCCAACCTCAGTCCGTGTACGATCATTCCCCAAAGTTTCAATTATCTTTGTCACTTTGTAAAAAAAAAGTCACATTCTTTCCCAAATATGCTCCAAATAGGTTTCACGGCATTACAGGCAATTACTGAAACACATTCTTCTGTAGGATTTTCGAGTTAAGATTTTGCACAGTGCTATACTTTATTAACAAACATTCTGGCTTGTCGACACCAAAACTTTATCCGAAAATGACTTTCATAAAAGTTTATGATTGGTTGGAGGCCTCCACAAAAAATATTTTTTCCTTGGTTGACCAAGACATGTTGGGGAAGACTATTGTTCCTATATATTTAATGCACACAATTGACTTGTATACTCCGAAAAAGATAAAGTCAAGTTAATAGATTTTTATAAAAAGATTTGTGGGTTTTTTTGGGGGTTTTTTTTGGAGGGGGGGGTCACCCTGTATGCAATTTATCACAGCCAATCAGAAAATTGTGAATATTAATTGACCTCTCTTTTTCAAGACACATTTTTTAAATCATGTTTGTGAGACAGAATTTGTCTTTAAAAAATGTGTATGTATGTATATATATATATATATATATATATCTATATAATATATAATATATATATTGCCTCTGTGTTTTTTCCTGACCTAACACACACACATATACCTGTGTGTGTGTGTATATATATATATATATATATATATATATATATATATATATATATATATATATTGATATTGCCTCTGTGTTTTTCCTGACCTAACACACACACATATACCTGTATGTATATATATATATATATATATATATATATATATATATATATATATATATATATATATATATATATATATATATATATATATTGCCTCTGTGTTTTTTCCTGACCTAACACACACATATGCCTGTATGTATATATATATATATATATATATATATATATATATATATATATATATATATATATATATATATATATATATATATATATATATATATATATATATATATATATATATATATATATATACAGGTATATGTGTGTGTGTTAGGTCAGGAAAAAACACAGAGGCAATATCATCCCTACAAGACTGTTTCGCAGGTTTCCCTGCTTGTCAGAGGATTTTATCAAATTCTCTGACGAGCAGGGAAACCGGTGAAACAGGCTTGTAGGGATGATATTGCCTCTGTGTTTTTTCCTGACCTAACGTATATTCCGCTCTACCCCCGTATTGAGCACTGTATAACGGAAAAAACACAGAAACCTCGACTATATATATATATATATATATATATATATATATATATATATATATATATAAAATCAGTAAAATAACATCTGTAACACCAATACTCATCAATACTGGGACCAACATTGTTCAATCTCTATATTTGTAAAGCTACAAAGGACTTAAAGTTAGTATTATTTGCAGATGATACAACTGCATTTTGTTCAAGAGAGAACACACAGAAGATAATACAAATAATAACAGAAGAAATTGACAAATTAAAGAGATGTTTGACAAAAACAGACTCTTTGAATCTCAGTAAAACTAAAATAATGCTATTTGGTAACAGTAGAAGAGAAAGTGAAACACATATACAAATGGATGGAGTAGATATAGAAAGGGTAAAAGAAAACACATTTTTGAGTGTAATAATAGATGATAAAATGAATTGGAAATCTCATGTAAAAAATATACAACATAAAGTAGCAAGAAACACGTCAATAATGATTAATGCAAAACATGTTCTAGACCAAAAATCACTTCATATTCTTTACTGCTCGCTAGTGTTACCATATCTGAGTTATTGTGCAGAAATATGGCGAAAATACTACAAATGTGTGCTTCATTCACTAACTGCAAAAGCAATCAAACAATGTACTAATATGATCCACTTCAAGAAACTCTTCAAACTTAAAGTGTTTACAGAGTACAAAGAACAAGAACCATGACAATCTAAATTTATTTCATCCATCCATTCATTCATTCTCAAAATAATCTTACTTATCCATCATATGAAATATGACTTACTTCACCAATTATTATTATTAAATTATTATTATTTATTTATTTTTATTGTGATTATTTATGGAGTATATTGTGAATAAATTGTGAACAGGAAGTGAACCAAAAGTTTTAGCAACTGTTATGTAAAAGAAAAGGGGTAGGATTAAATAAGCTCTGCTTCTTCCTACTCCTTTTCGAACATGTTGAAAAGAGAAACTGGAAATTGTGATGCATCATGTTGTATGCATGCATGTTCGAAATAAACACAAACTCAACTCAACTGTGTTACAAAAAAAGATCAGTTAAAATAATACATAATGTTGGATATAGAGAACATACAAACCCTTCTATTATTGAATCACAAACATTGAAATTCAACGATTTGGTGCATTTGCAAACAGCTAAAATGATGTACGAAACAAACTATAACCTGCTACCCAAGAATGTACAACAATTCTTCTCAACAAAAGAGAAGAAATATAACCTTTAAGGAAAATCTCATTTAAAACAGTTGTATGATTGTACAACTCTTAAAACCTTTAGCATATCCGTATGTGGAATTAAATTATGGAATGGATTGACCAAAGAAATCAAGCAAATCTTCAATATGATTCAGTTTAAGAGACTGTTCAAACTACAAGTGTTCACAAAGTACACAGAACAATAATTATGATGAACATCATTTTTTTTTTTTAGATAAAAATTATTTATGTTTTTAATATGTGTTTACTTTCTATGGTATATTATTTACTTATTATTTATTCACTGTTCTGTTACAAAGAACAAAGAAATGGGATAACATTTCTATGGTATGTAAAGGGGTAGGATTAAATAAACTGAGCTTCTTCACACTCTTTTTCGGACATGCTGTAATGAAACAACTGGAAATATGTGATGCATTACATTGTATCGTATGCATGTTTGAAATAAACTGAATCTGAAGTAAACTGAACTGAACATTATATTAAACAAGGCTCATACAGTACATCATATTTCTTAGCTGCTCACTATTACTTGGATCTTAAAATGACCGTCATAACTTGTTTGCTAATTTGCTCAACATTTTATATGTGTGTGAGTGACAGGAAAACAAGCTCTTTGACCCCTGTTGGTTTACGATGAGGTGTATTTTTTCTACGGAGAAAACACTTTGTTTGGTTTCATACAATATAAACAAGTATATGACATTGTTGCAAAATATTTTTTGTAATGATAAGGATGTTTTTTATTACTAAAACAAAAACAAATACGCATAGTATTTAACACTTAAATAATGTAATGTACAAATGAAGTTTTAGTATGCATCCATCCATCCATCCATCTTCTTCCGCTTATCCGAGGTCAGGTCGCGGGGGCAGCAGCCTAAGCAGGGAAGCCCAGTCTTCCCTCTCCCCAGCCACTTCGTCAAGCTCCTCCTGGGGATCACAAAGTTTTAGTATGACAAAAACATTTATTGTCCTTTATGTGCAAAAAAATAAAAATAAATGTTAATGCTAACACAATAAAACATGCAGCCAACCTTAACTCTGAGAAGGTATCTTGCTCAACAATAATTTCATAACTTTGTTAATCCTCTTAGTAAATAATTCTCAACATGTCGTTTGGGATTTAAGGTAGGCATTGTTGGATTAATATTATTTTAAAATTAGAATCAAAACTTGTTCGCTAACTTGCCCAATCTTTTGGATGTGTGTCAATGACAGGAAGAAAAGCTCTTACTTGCTTAGAGAGACGTTGTTTGGCACATTGGCTTACCCCACGGGGCCTTTTTTTCCATGGAGAAAATACCATCATATGTTCAGGTCAATACAATAAAAAAGTATATTACACTTAAATATCATTGTTTTCTAATGACGATGATTTTTTTTTACAATTACTGAAACAAAACATAGTATTTAAATTAGCGACACACAGAGAGAAACTGTATCTCGTTTATTTATTTTGTCTTGCACGTATGGACACATTGACAATAAAGAATACATGTGTTTATTGTGTTGATGCCAACACAATAAAACATGTAGCTGACATCAACCACATTAAGCAACACTTCCAAAACTTTTATTTGACTTTATATAACTTTTGTTTAGCTTTTTTTTTTTAAATAAATGTTTTTATTTAATTTGACAGGTATTACAATATACAATAGAACAGTAGTCACATTTTTCCTCTTTTTTTCCCACCCACTTCCCAGAACAGCAACCCAACACATACCCCATACACACATAACCCCCCCAGGTCCTACATACAGTAAGTTAAAGGTACAGTCACAAATGGAAAATAATTAGTACATCACTTTCTTCTCAACATAGGCAGATAGTAAATATACACCCAGAATAAATATAAATAAAAAACAAAAAAACAAAAAGGAAGCTGGTTTATGAAAGGTGAACTTTTCATGTGTCCTGTAGCGTCTTTAATTTAGCTATGTAGTCAACCACACAGCCCCAAACAGAATAAAACTTCCCAGGTGCCCCCCTAAGATTGAACTTTATTTTCTCCAGATCTAAATACATCATAAGGTCTTTAAGCCATAAGGAGGCTTTGGGGCAGACTGGTGACTTCCACTCCAGCAAAATTCTCCTACGTGCTAATAAGGATGCAAAGGCGATCCTATCCTTAAATTTTCTCCTTATTTGGGGATCTGATACCGTCCCAAAAATAGCCATTTCTGCACATGGTGTCAGATTTAAATCCAATGCCTTAGCAAGGTGTTTGAAAATAGTTGTCCAATAATCCAGCAAATGGGGACAAGACCAAAACATGTGCGTCATGTTTGCAGGTGACATGTAACATCTGTTACAAGTATCTCAGATATTGGGGTATATTTTGGAGAGTTTGGAATTAGTGAAATAAATACGATGGACAACCTTAACTTAACATAACTTTTGTTTAGCTTTATAGGATCACAAGGGAATCTGGTTGATAAACACTTCTCGGAATGTTCTTTGGAATTTAAGGTGAAACTCAGCTTTGTGGGACTGCCAGGTCCATTGTATACTTTACTGATATCGGCTGATGTATACGTACTACAGGAGTAGTTTTTTTTTAGATGTTTGGATTGTTGGCATGCACGTTTTGTTGGCTTTTACCAGATAATGAGGTATTAATGATGTTTCCCTCACTTTATTATTCCGTTTGCTTATTTGAAGTGTATACAACAAGCCAAGCGGTGTTGATTTCTCACACTTTTGCACGAACATATGTCACCTGATACCGAGGAATTCCTCTAATCCTTCCTCTACTTTTCGTGGGAGTGATGCTTTTCTTTTTGAACCGGATTCGTCTTTCCAACAAGCTCGGATCAACACTTCTGTATTTACCCCCCCGACGACGTTCCACCATCTACTAATAACAAAGACTGCTTTCATTTGACCCGTTTTATTATTTTTTTTACTGTTTAAAAAAAGTGAAAAAGGTTAGTTTAAAAAAGTTTGTAATTTATATTCCGTCCTCTATTTTACATTTCAAAATGTATCCGTTGTGTTTAAGACTAAAGGTGAATGTGTGAGCGGTGGAGGCCAGAGTGAATGCAATGCTTTAGTGACCCGAGGAATCTCTTTTATTGTGGCCTCTTTGTGCCTCTCCCTGCGCTGCTCCGTCAGCCCATTCAGACTCAGTGGCAGCCACCTACATTATATCCTGGATAGGCAGGACATTCATGCCTTTTTAACCCATTGTCCTTCCCCCTGGGGTGAGGGCCCAGAGCGGGATGTGAGAACCCCAGGCCGGGCATTGTGTCCCTCCTCGCGCTCTTCACACACCCGGCGGGGGACTTCCTTTCTGGTGTCACCGAAACCTGTGTGGTGTAATCCGCAGCTCCCCGCTGAGCAGGATGGGAAGGTTATTAAAAGTGCGTCTAATGTCTCGTTAATAAATCGCTTCCATTTTCCGCTTCATTTCGGAGTAATCGCGTTGGGAGTGTGGATAGGCAGGAATGTGTGTAGCCCCGTGTAGCCCGCGTCTTCCTCTATCAAAGCGGCGCGCAAATTAGCATTTCTCTTTTTATTTGCCCGGACACGCGAGTACAGATCCATTAGTGACGTGACCCCCAGCATCGGAGATCAAGTATGGGTGCGGTGGTGTGACGGGGTCAAGCGGCAAGGTGTTGATGCCGCTGTGATTGCCGGAGGAGAGATATTTAAAGGTAGCAAGTGCAGCTTGGAGGGTTTGGGTTAATGGTGTCTCTCCAGTTTGACCCGCTGCATGGTCGGTGCGTTTAGCGCCGTAAAAGCAGCAGAGGTCAGTGCAGTTAGAGCGCTGCTTGTGTTCGGAGGTTAGAGAGCAGAGGTCCCCCCCCCCACCCCCGCTCAGTGTGGTACCACAAGCACTCTTCATGATGCGTTAAGGATGCTGAGGCCTCTGATTGCCACAGTGGGACCTGGAGGTGAGCTTAGGGACCGCTTGGGTAATCCCATTAACTGTGACTCCTCGAGCCCTCTCCCCCTGTGTGCGTATGTGTGTGTGTGTGTGTGTGTGTGTGTGTGTGTGTGTGTGTGTGTGTGTTGTGTGCAAGTGAAGGAGACAGCGTCTGAGACATTAGCTTGCCCTACAGGGGTGAAAGGACAAAGGATATTCCAATATGTTTGAATCATTCATCAAATATGAGCATCTGTCTTGTTCTCAGTGACTCGTTGGTGTGAGTTATCACTTGTCACTCGCCAACAAGTTGCAAAAACCACATTCACCGTCATCTATGTTTTTATTTTCCACATTGAACACTTGAAATTAGAGTACACCACTTTCTCTATGAGCCACGACACAATCTAAGACAGTGGTTCTCAAATGGGGGTACGCGTACCCCTGGGGGTACTTGAAGGTATGCCAAGGGGTACGTGAGATTTTTTTTAAATATTCTAAAGATAGCAACAATTCAAAAATCCTTTATAAATATATTTATTGAATAATACTTCAACAAAATATGAATGTAAGTTCATAAACTCAGTGAAGCACAAGCTCAGGTTTCTCACTAAAATGTCTGTCAAAAAGAACTGTGAAAAGAAATGCAACAATGCAATATTCAGTGTTGACAGCTAGACTTTTTGTGGACATGTTCCATAAATATTGATGTTAAAGATTTCTATTTTTGTGAAGAACTGTTTAGAATTAAGTTCATGAATCCAGATGGATCTCTATTACAATCACCAAAGAGGGCACTTTAAGTTGATGATTACTTCAATGTGTAGAAATCTTTATTTATAATTGAATCACTTGTTCATTTTTCAACAAGTTTTTAGTTATTTGTATATCTTTTTTTCCAAATAGTTCAAGAAAGACCACTACAAATGAGCAATATTTTGCACTGTTATACAATTTAATAAGTCAGAAACTGATGACACAGTGCTGTATTTTACTTCATCTCTTTTTTTCAACCAAAAATGTTTTGCTCTGATTAGGGGGTACTTGAATTAAAAACATGTTCACAGGGGGTACATCACTTAAAAAAGTTTGAGAACCACTGATCTAAGAGATCCAATAGAACTAGGGATGTCCGATAATGGCTTTTTGCCGATATCCCATATTCCGATATTGTCCAACTCTTTATTTACCGATACCGATATCATATATTGTGTTATACTCAATGGTTAACTGGACATCTTTATGTGGTCGACGCCTCAATCATTGGTATGTTTTCATCTACAAAACCATTCTGGGTATCACTCCATCTTATGTCTTTTAACAAAGAAACAAGGAAGTCACAATCTTCGTTCAATGAATGTTCTGCAATTTGTCGTCCCCAAAGTAAGAACTGAACTGGGCAAGAAAGCATTTAGGTTTTCAGCACCGAAGGCTTGGAATAACCTACAATCCAATATTAAACTTCAAACCCTAGTTACGTTGAATGAGTTTAAAGCACATGTGTCATGTGAGCAAGTTTTAATCTTGTAAATGTGATGTTTTATGTATTTGTTTATTGTTTTTAATGTAACCTTGCTGCTGCCCTCTTGGCCAAGTCTCCCTTGGAAAAGAGATCTTTGATCTCAATGGGATTTTACCTGGTTAAATAAAGGCTAATAACAGATACCGATATATACAGTCGTGGAATTAACACATTATTATGCCTAATTTGGACAACCAGGTATGGTGAAGATAAGGTCCTTTTTTTTTAAATTAATAAAATAAAATAAGATAAATAAATTAAAAACATTTTCTTGAATAAAAAAGAAAGTAAAACAATATAAAAACAGTTACATAGAAACTAGTAATTAATGAAAATGAGTAAAATTAACTGTTAACGGTTAGTACTATAAGTGGACCAGCAGCACGCACAATCATGTGTGCTTACGGACTGTATTGTATATATTGTATTGATATATATTGATATATAATGTAGGAACCACAATATTAATAACAGAAATAAACAACCCTTTTGTGTGAAAGAGTGTGAATGAGTGTAAATGGGGGAGGGATTTTTTTGGGGGGGGTTGGTGCACTAATTGTAAGTGTATCTTGTGTTTTTTATGTTGATTTAATAAAAAAAAACAAAAAAAAAAAACGATACCGATAATAAAAAAACCGATACCGATAATTTCTGATATTACATTTTAAAGCATTTATCGGCCGATAATATCGGCCTGCCGACATCTCTAAATAGAACACATTCTAATATTTTGCACCTACTACGTACCGTATTGTACAAGCTTCGAACCCTGCGGCTTATATTAAGGTGCGGCCAATCTATGTTTTTTTCTTCAGTAACGGCTAAACAACGGAATGGAGTAGGCAAAGAAATCAAACAATGTAATAACATTGTCCACTTTAAGAAACTGTTCAAAAACAAAGTAAAAGGTGGAAAATTCCTGACATGTTGAACCTTATTAAAAAAGTAGAAAATCTTATTCATCTCATGGATGGATAAAACATCAATGATTTCTGTTTTGTTTGATCAGCCGTTTTACTGCCGTGTTACAGGCACTGTTTGAAAACAATCAAGGTATGTCAATAATCATTTTCTAAACTTTTCAATGTGGCTTATAATCATCATCATCGGCGGTCACTCGAACGAGTATGACGATCCTCCTGGTAGGGGTGTATCCCTTTATGGAGGATGCCTGTGCGTGACTTTGTTTAACGTGGGGAGACTGGTGCACAGACAGTCACCACAGGATCCTTGACAGAATCGGGTCAGGGTCCAGTGGCATGGAGTCCAAGACGACTGGGGACGTTTTCTGCTGCAGCCTTCTTCCGCCATCGCAGCCGTTGTGGTAGTTCTTAAATCAACCGTATTCCGCCTGCTTCACCGTTGAGGTCTTCACCGTATCTCTGGCTAGGGGGCAGTCAGGTACTAGACCTTTTGCCAAGGGCCACCTGGGGTAACAGTAGTAAAGGGGTTAACCTCCTACTGCCTCAAGACCCCATAGAGGAGCCTCCACTGCCGGATGCACTTTAACGTCATGCCCAGGACAAGGCTTATAATATGGTGTGGCTAATATATGAAAAAATATGTTTTCCTGTAAAATGTAGTGGGTGCGGCTTATATACCAGCGCGGCTTATAGTCTGGAAAATATGGTAACTCTATAGATAAACAAAATCATAGAAACTCATCTCACAATACTTGATACATAAATATTGTTAAAATAATTGTTAACTAGTTGTCAGGCTTGTCCCTGACAGTTTGGTTATGTTTTAGTTTTTCCTCTGTTTGTCTTTATTTCCTGTCAGCGCTTTTATTTTGGTTGTTTCCTGCTTGTCTCTCTGAGTGCTACTTCCCCTCAGCTGCGGCTGATCGGCACCTGGCCACACCTGGTGTCAATCAGCCAGCTACTATTTAAACCTGCCTTGCCCTCCAGTCTCTGCTGGAGAATTCTGTCACATGGTGTTGGTGACGAACCCCAAGATGCAGAGAAGGCAGGCTTGGTACAGGAAAACATGATTTCATGTCCATAAAATAAGGCAAAACACAAACCAGGAAACAGGCACAGGCAAACTGGAGACAGCGAACAGGAACCAGCAAACAGGAAAACAAGAAACTAGGAGCTAGGAGACAGCAAACTGTAAATAGCAATTGGGAACTAGCAAATAGGAACAGCTTACCGCAAACAAAGACATCGACAGGTAGTGATGACAATCACATCGACAATCATTAGCGACAATACTCCAGCACAGACTGGATGGCGAGGCAGGTTTAAATAGTAGCTGGCTGATTGACACCAGATGTGGCCAGGTGCCAATCAGCCGTAGCTGAGGAGAAGCAGCACTCAGGGAGACAAGCAGGAAACAACCAAAATTAAAGCTGCAAGCAGCGATGAACGGGACCGACTTTGACGGCACATAAAATCCAAACTGGAGCAGTAATTAAAACTCTTTGGTCAACTTTTAATCAGAAGGGTTCAATCTCTTTCCTGTGCTAGTTTGAAGCCGACACGACAAACGCGCTAAGAAGAGATAATGTTTGAAAAAAGGTGACCGGTTTTTACAAACTTTTGTTTTGAAGGTGGAATTGCAAACTTCCTGTTGATTTTTGCTGGGGGTTGTCAATATATGAAATGTAGGTCTAAGTGAGACCTACATAGAGGTTTTTGTTTCATGTCTCTAAGACATTCTTACTGGAAGTAACAGGCAGTTTTGTCTGAGTTTTCTTCCGAGGAGCAGTTGTGTCTGTGTTTTCTTTCTAGGGGGCGCTAGGGTGCAATTTTGAGTTTTGGGGTTATTTTTTTTTATTATATCGCAATTTTTGCCAATCCTCAGGTGTGTGTCCAGTTTGGTGAGTTTTGAAGCATGTTAAGGGGGTCAAATTACAGCTCAAAGAGGCAAAAGTGACTGTTTTTAGTAAACTTTTGTTTTGAAGGGGGAATTGCCAACTTCCTGTTATTTTTGATGAAGGATGTCAATGTATGAAATCTAGGTCTAAGTCAGACCTACATAGAGGTTTTTGTGTCATGTCTCTACGACATTCCTACCGGAAGTTACAAGCAGTTTGTCTGTGTTTTTTCCTAGGGGGCGCTAGAGCGCAATTTTGAGTTTTGGGGTTTGTTTTTTTGATTAGATGGCAATTTTTGCCAGTCCTGATGTGTGTGTCAAATATGGTGAGCATGTTAAGGGGGTCAAATTACAGCTCAAAGAGGCGGCGGAATAATAATAATAATAAAACGCACGAAATACAATAGGGTCCTCTGTCCCAAAGGGACATTGCGGTCCCTAATAAAAGCGCTGACAGGAAATAAAGACAAACAGAGGAAAAACTAAAACATAACCAAACTGTCAGGGACAAGCCTGACTATTTAGTTAGAATGAATTTAATTTAGCATTGTGTGATTGTACGGTATGTAGATTTACTTTAGTTTTAATGAGTCCCATCTTTTGCAGTATATTTAACTAGTATATATATATATTTTTTTTATCAGCCTGACTTAAGCCTTGATAATAGTCTTTGTGATGAACACATGGTTTCATATCCTTTGACAAGGTTTATCTTGTTAAACTGTAAGTAGGATAGATATAATTATTGAATGTGATTAAAACCAAGAGTAAGATTACTAATTCAATGTTAATATTAGAGTGGGCCCCGGGCCCCTCTGTTTTGGAAAAGTTGGGCCTTGAGGTCAAATATGTATATTGTATATATAAATATGACCGATCAAAGGGGCTGTTTGTAACTTCCTCACAGTTACATTTTCAAGCTAAACAATACAGTATAACAATAACACCATTGGTTACTGTAGCTTATATTACCATTGGTGGTTTAATGAAACACGTTTGTTTTAAAACTGTTGACAATTACTACGTTTATGTCGTAAAGATTTTTTCCGGCCTGTAAAAAATGGTGGCCACTCACCCTGTCTGGTCAGCACATACACACAAGGAGCGCGTGCACACGTACAAAAGCAGTCCAAGAGTAGCAACGCACAATTTTCAGTCACGTTGATGTTGTTATGATAGAATATACATTCAATGATAGCTATCACTAATTATCCAAATTACTATCGTTAGCTAACAACACCCAAAGCTAATGTGAGTGCATGTGTAACGTACAATATGTTGTTACATTATTGCGTCCTAGAAAGGGCGGGATATAATGCTTAAAATACAGTGGAAAGTTACCGCCCTCTTGGCATCTACACTATATTGCCAAATGTATTTGGCCACCCATCCAAATGATCACAATCAGGTGTCCTAATCACTTGGCCCAGCCACAGTTGTATAAAATCAAGCACTTAGGCATGGAGACTGTTTCTACAAACATTTGTGAAAGAATGGGCCGCTCTCAGGAGCTCAGTGATTTCCAGCGTGGAACTGTCATAGGATGCCACCTGTGCAACAAATCCAGTCGTGAAATTTCCTCGCTCCTAAATATTCCAAAGTCAACTGTCGGCTTTATTATAAGAAAATGGAAGCGTTTGGGAACAACAGCAACTCAGCCCCAAATGGTAGGAATTATGGTGTGGGGTTGTTTTTCAGGAGTTGGACTTGGCCCCTTAGTTCCAGTGAAAGGAACTTTGAATGCTCTAGGATACCAAAACATTTCAGACAATTCCATGCTCCCAACCTTGTGGGAACAGTTTGGAGCGGGCCCCTTACTCTTCCAACACGACTGTGCACCAGTGCACAAAGCAAGGTCCATAAAGACATGGATAACAGAGTCTGGTGTGGATGAACTTGACTGGCCTGCACAGAGTCCTGACCTGAACCCGAGAGAACACCTTTGGTATGAATTAAAACGGAGACTGAGAGCCAGGCCTTCTCGACCAACATCAGTGTGTGACCTCACCAATGCACTTTTGGAAGAATGGTCAAAAATTCCTATAAACACACTCCGCAACCTTGTGGACAGCCTTCCCAGAAAAGTTGAAGCTGTAATAGCTGTAAAAGGTGGACCGACATCATATTGAACCCTGTGGGTTAGGAATGGGATGACATTTCAAGTTCAAATGTGAGTCAAGGCAGGTGGCCAATTACTTTTGGCAATATAATGTATGTAAAGGTTGCAAACGGCCCATTTAGATAATAGCAATTAATGCGATAATTTGTCACCCCGAGTTAGCCTAGCGCTTTGGTTCGCTGACGCCACTCAATACAGCTTGTGCATCAGCCTTATGGGTGCCAGAAACAATGAGGCACTGAGAAAAGTTAAAGGCCTACTGAAATGCGATTTTCTTATTTAAACGGGGATAGCAGGTCCATTCTATGTGTCATACTTGATCATTTCGCGATATTGCCATATTTTTGCTGAAAGGATTTAGTAGAGAACATCGACGATAAAGTTCGCAACTTTTGGTCGCCGATAAAAAGGCCTTTCCTGTACCGGAAGTAGCAGACGAGTAGCGTGACGTCACAGGTTGTGGAGCTCCTTACATCTGCACATTGTTTACAATCATGGCCACCAGCAGCGAGAGTGATTCGGACCGAGAAAGCGACGATTTCCCCATTAATTTGAGCGAGGATGAAAGATTCGTGGATAAGGAAAGTGAGAGTGAAGGACTAGAGGGCAGTGGGAGTGATTCAGATAGGGAAGATGCTGTGAGAGGCGGGTGGGACCTGATATTCAGCTGGGAATGACTAAAACAGTAAATAAACACAAGACATATATATACTCTATTAGCCACAACACAACCAGGTTTATATTTAATATGCCACAAATGAATCCCGCATAACAAACACCTCCCCCCTCCCGTCCATATAACCCGCCAATACAACTCAAACACCTGCACAACACACTCAATCCCACAGCCCAAAGTACCGTTCACCTCCCCAAAGTTTATACAGCACATATATTTCCCCAAATTCCCCAAAGTTACGTACGTGACATGCACATAGCGGCACGCACGTACGGGCAAGCGATCAAATGTTTGGAAGCCGCAGCTGCATGCGTACTCACGGTACCGCGTCTGCGCATCCAACTCAAAGTCCTCCTGGTAAGAGTCTCTGTTGTTCCAGTTCTCCACAGGCCAATGGTAAAGCTTGACTGTCATCTTCCGGGAATGTAAACAATGAAACACCGGCTGTGTTATCCGGCACAACAGTCAGGGGGTACATTCTACGGCGGGGGTGCGTTATGCGGCACAACACCTGCCGCAATACACCGCTTCCCACCTACAGCTTTCTTCTTTGCTGTCTCTATTGTTCATTGAACAAATTGCAAAAGATTCACCAACACAGATGTCCAGAATACTGTGGAATTTTGCGATGAAAACAGACGACTTAATAGCTGGCCACCATGTTGTCCCAAAATGTCCTCTACAATCCGTGACGTCAGGTGCAGACGTCATCATACTGAGACGTTTTCAGCGGGATATTTCGCACAAAATTTAAAATTGCACTTTAGTAAGCTAAACCGGCCGTATTGGCATGTGTTGCAATGTTAAGATTTCATCATTGATATATAAACTATCAGACTATGTGGTCGGTAGTAGTGGGTTTCAGTAGGCCTTTAATTGTCAGTGCAAAAAGACAACAAATGTGGGTTTTTAATCTGTTATTGTCTACTATGTATATTTAACGAGTTAAATCCCAACCTTAATTCTGATATACCTTTCAATGGTAGTAATCGGTAACATGAAACATTTCGGAAGAAACTTGTACAAACAATGATCACACATAATTTTCACAAAGACCATGTTTTTATGCAGTGTTGTGTGGGTCACTGGCTTGTTACACTAAATACAAAACAACCTAGTTGCTCTTTGCTGTTTATGTAGAAACACTTGCACACTTATTTTGGTCCCCACAACAATTAGCCTGAGTTCTGTGGGGGGAAAAAAGTGTATTTATTGACATCCAGGACAGCTGCATATGTCGCCATCGAGCAATTTAATGTGCATTGTTAAAGGCTCAGCGACGGTAGTTATTATGTGCAGAGCACCGCTAAGGCTATCTGCATCACTCCCAGGCAGGCAGTCATTGCAGGACTAAGTCTATGGAAATATAAATGGGGCATTTATGGCAAACTAAAAGCTATCAGTGATTCTGAATAGAGGGAAAATACTAAGACGGGGTCAAATGTCAATGGCAGTGGGTAGGAGAGTGTTTGGCATTGTCAATAATGGATTCTCTCTTTAAAGGCTTAGATACTCACATGGTCAAGAAGAGGTGGGCCAAATGATAACTAACTATACATTGCTGGAAGGTAAAGCAAATGCACGGTTAAGAGGATGTGACATTTTCTTTTCTTTGTGAAATCAAGTGAAGAGGCTTTCAATATCGTCAACAATTTGTGTTGTTTTCTAAACATTCTAAACAACCATTTTGACACTTTTATTACTACTTGCACCAAAAAGCTATGCTGCCGAATCAATTTAAAGCTGTTCGCCTGCAACACAGGTCACATTCTCAGATGAATTTGTGGTTTTGGTTAGCATTTAGTGGCAATGGTATTTTAATTAGATACATTTAGACTCTCTGCAGTTATGATAAACAGTGATATTTTTCATGACTATTGCAGACAAAATGCATTTATTTCTTTAACCCGGGGGTCAGCAACCTGCGGCTCTTTAGCGCCGCCCTATTGGTTCCCTGGACCTCTTTCAAAAATGTGTGAAAATGGAAAAATATTTTTTTGTTTTAATATATTTTCTGTAGGAGAACAAACATGACCTTCCTAATTGTTAGAAATCCCACTGTTTATGGTATACATGCTTCACTGATGAGAGTATTTGGCAAGCACCGTTTTGTCCTACTAGTGATCCTTGAACATGTACAACTTTCTCTGATGATGCCACAGAAAGACGTGTTTTATGCCACTCCTTCTATGTCTCATTTTGTCCACCAAACTTTTTGTGCCATGAGTGCATGCACAACCTGCTCAGTGGCCTAGTGGTTAGAGTGTCCGCCCTGAGATCGGTAGGTTGTGAGTTCAAACCCCGGCCGAGTCATACCAAAGACTATAAAAATGGGCCCCATTACCTCCCTGCTTGGCACTCAGCACTCGGTTGGCATTGGGGGTTAAATCATCAAAAATTATTCCCGGGCGCGGCCATTGCTGCTGCTCACTGCTCCCCTCACCTCCCAGGGGGTGATCAAGCGTGATGGGTCAAATGGAGAGAATAGTTTCGCCACACCTAGTGTGTGTGTGAGACAATCATGGGTACTTTAACTTTAACTTAACAAAGGTGAGCTTGGTTGATGTTATTGACGTGTGTGGAGTGCTAATCAGGCATATTTGGTCAATGCATGACAGCAAGCTAATCGATGCTAACATGCTGAATAGGCTGTATGTACATATTGCGTCATTATGCCTCATTTGTAGGTATATTTGAGCTCATTTAATAATTTCCAGAACTTATCTCATCCCGTGAGTGTCATGTCTGTGTGATCATGTTTTGTTTGGCCATGTGCTTTTTTGGATTTTGTCAGTTCCTGTTTTTTCACTCCCCGTTTTGTTTCCATGACAACCCATTAGTTTTCACCTGTCCTCATGTCACACACCTGATTCATTTGCACTCACACACCTGTTGTTAATCATGTCTGTGTTATTTAAGCTTTTCATTTTCTGTTGGTCGGCCTGGCGACATCACATTCATGCTCTGCACTCTTGACACACTGCTTACACTGTCCAGGTCATAGTTCATGCTGCTCTTTTCTTGCCACGTAAGTTTTTTTGTTTATTCAAGCCACTGTTGTGTACCTCCGCTGTGAGCGCGTTTTGTTTGTTCCTTTTTCCCATAGTTCTGCCTTTGTGCGAGTTTTGTTTTATTAACCAAGTTTGTTCCCCGCCTTGTGCACGCCTTTTGTTTATACTTTTTATAATCTATTATTAAATCATGTATTTAACTTCACGCCATGTCCGGTCCAAATCCTTTGCACCATGGGAAAACAAACCACGCCTAAGTCCAAGTCTTGACAGTGAGAAGCCTCCATTTTACTAATGATTTCCAATGTTGCAAAAATGTGCTGAATAAAAATTAAAATACAACATTTCTGTCAACTGAGATTTGCGTCAGCCTTTGATAATAGGCTAATATAGCTCATCATGTGTTGCCTTCATTATAACACTTACCGTATTTTTCGTAGTATAAGTCGCACCGGAGTATAAGTCGCACCTGCCGAAAATGCATAATAAAAAATAAATAAAAACATATATAAGTCGCACTGGAGCCCGGCCAAACTATAAAAAAAACTGCGACTTATAGTCCGAAAAATACGGTATATAAGACTTTAAATTTTTTGCGGCTCCAGACAGATTTGTTTTTTGTATTTTTGGTCCAATATGACTCTTTTAACATTTTATATATCAAGGGAGGACTAGATTTAATTATTTGACTGTAACTAATGCAGTTAAGACGAATACTCACTGTTATTGGTATTTGGTACAATATAGTGAGTGTGTGTATTGATCAGACTCGAGTCTGTCAATAACAGTAGATGAATCTAATTGTAGTTCCTCTTGGTCTCCTCACTTAACTGTCAGCATGGGAGCCCTTAACCTGCATGTTCAGTATTAGTTCACTGACACACACACACACACACACACACACACACACACACACACACACACACACACGCACACACACACACACACACACGCACGCACACACATGCAGGGCTCTTAGCACATTAGCACAGTGGGATTAGACTCCCACCTCTTTGCTAAATGTCCTACCTTCTAAGCTTGAATAATTCTACTAAAGCACACACTCACGTATGATGTATTTGTGTGAGTAAAAGTAAAGGCTGAGTTACGATAGGTCATACTACCAAAGAACGGCTCTCTAATGACTTTGTGCATTTATGATATTCCCGCTTTATTAATTTCATTGCCCAGACACAGAACATGTTAGTGGCTCCCTCATTATTATTTACAAAAATACAGTACTCTCTATTACACAGCACAAGTATGCATTTCTGCAAGCAAGACAAACAATAGTCAAACAATCATAATTCATTCAACAAACTAGTGCCTCTGTGTAAAATATAAAATATAGCCAAGAGAGACTCTGTTAGAACTGGTAGGACACTGGCTCTCTAACTTAATGATCTTTGGGGCAGTTATGCATAAGCCTCATGAATTCTGCTTTAGCAATAAGTTAAAAAAAAAACTTAAACTAAAAAAGATGACATAACTACATTTAAGGTAAACCAAACTTTTTTTTTCTTACTTCACTTTCTTTTTGGTACTTATTAAGTCATATATATACTAATATAAAACATACTAAAATCTAAGATACAGTATATTGCACAACAGAAAACTCAGAATGAGCAAATTGGTCTAACACAGTAAAGGAAAATATATCTTGTAAAACAATTTGTTATAATAAACCTGCTCAGTGGCCTTGTGGTTAGAGTGTTCGCCCTGAGATCGGTAGGTCGTGAGTTCAAACCCCGGCCGAGTCATACCAAAGACTATAAAAATGTGACCCATTACCTCCCTGCTTGGCACTCAGCATCAAAGGTTGGAATTGGGGGTTAAATCACCAAAATGATTCCCGAGCGCGGCCACTGCTGCTGCTCACTGCTCCTCTCACCTCCCAGGGGGTGGAACAAGAGGATGGGTCAAATGCAGAGCGTAATTTCACCTCACTTTGTAAAATATACTGGACATGTTTTCAAATATTTCAACCCATATTTCAACCCGTAACAATATCCATTGAATAGGTAAATTATTTCCTACTATAAACTATGATTTTAATCCTTTGATTTTTGCCCTCAAAAGACCCCGTGCCTAGGGTTAAAGAATCAAGACTACAATCATCTTTATTGGCCATGTATGTAAGACGCAAATAATTTGACTTGGTACTACGCATTTTTTGTTTAATGCAAGAATCAAGGGAAAACACAACAAGGCTGAGTTTGTTAACAATAGCAAAAATGAAAAATGCTTCCACCTGTGTTTATATTCAAAAGCTCTATCTTGGCAGTTAGCATGACTTATTGTATCTGCATACGGTGTGTAGTGAAGCATGTTTAGGTTTGTATAAGAAACGTAGTAAATTTGCTGCTATGGTGCCAAGATTTCTGATTTAGTCATTCACATAGTCATTGACTGACAAGAGAGATATGGGGGGGTGGAACGCAACCTCTTGCGGTTGTTTATTGCACAAATTAAAACCTTGATGTCAATTAATCGTACAGCTGAAGTTGATTCTGGTCCTCCCGCCAAACAACTACAGTAGCAACCTTTCCATCATAAGAATAAAACCACTACACTGCTTAGTTATTACTGTGGCTTTCATCTGAGAAAATCTTTCAACAAGGATACTTTAGCAATCCGGCAGTTATGTGTCGTGTTAAAGCGTTTCGTGATTTTTTTTTCTTTCTGTAAGGCTGTGAATGTGGATGTTGGCCCAAGGAGGATGGCTGTGTAAAGAGGAGAGTTGATCTGCAAAGGCAACTGTTGCCTGTTTTGTTTTGTCAATAAAGAAATTGTTGATCAACCACCCCCTTGTCATCCTGACACATCAGGGTAGACAATAAAACAATATGTGCATAAAAAAAAAACTTGTGTATGAGGATGCAAATTTGTGGGACACAGCTAAAATGTGTCATCAATATACATTATAACAATATAATGACTATTAAAAGCTCTGTCATCAGCCAAATGCATATCATTTGTATTGTATATTGTCTATATTGCACAACTTAACAGTAAGAGAGAGTAATATTTTCCTGATAGTTGTCTTACATTGTGCTTGGTGGCCCACTGTTTTTAAAACACAACTTTTAAAAAGGTATATGTTATTTTATGTTGTGCTGTCAAGCGATTTAAAACTAGTGTCTGTCAATTTGAGGTTATTTTTAACATTAACATTACGGTTAACATTACGTTATTGTGGCAGATCAAAGATTGATATGTAATCAAAAACAGTGACTTCATAAAGTAATGTGTTGTTTTTAACCGACTTAAACAGATGCAGTCTTAACAATTAACTAAAATAAAACATCAGGTCCAAATGAAATGATTAATTTAACACATCAACAACCATAAAAACCATATAAGCAATGCAAAAGCAAGTACGATTGTCCCTCGCCACATTGCGCTTCAAATATTACGGCTTCACCATATTGTGCATTTAAAAAATATATGTTAAGCATATTCTACATTTGTTTCAATTATAAATTATTATAAATTAAGCATTTTCAAACATAAAAATGACTGAAGGAACTAAAATATCAGTACTAAAGTAATATTGACCACGAGAGGGGGCCAAACCAATCAGAGCATGCTGTTCAGTATCGTGGCCACTGATTGGCTCAGGCGACATTACTATATTGGATTAAAATATTGTAATGCTGACTTAAGAGTGTTATGTGTCGAGAGGGCTCTCATAATGTTGAGAAACGTATATAGAAGGTCGTAAACTGTTTTTTTTATGCTCTAAATATGAAAATATTCGATTTATAATTAATAATTCCTACTTCACGGAAATTCAATTCTCGCATGTTCGAAGCCAATCAACAGCGATAAACAAGGGACCACTGTATTGAACGTTGAACTTGTTGCTTTACCTCTGCTTTACTTAATATAAAATGATAAATAAATAAAACAGACTCCTCCTTTTGCCCGCCCAACTACAGTGGGAGCCAATCAGCTTCTGCCAAACACAATGACAGCCAATCAATGTCTGACCATTGTTTACACCCAACACAATAGGCACAGGGAGAGATAAAACATTCAATTACCGTATTTTTCGGACTATAAGGCGCACTTATAATCCCTTAATTTTCTCAAAACTCGACAGTGCGCCTTATAACCCGGTGCGCCTAATGTACGGAATACTTTTGGTTGTGCTTACCGACCTCGAAGCTATTTTATTTGGTACATGGTGAAATGATAAGTGTGACCAGTAGATGGCAGTCACACATAAGAAACACGTGTAGACTGCAATATGACTCAAGTAAACAACACCAAAATTGTATGTGTTCCGTTGAAAATATAGAACATTACACACGACGCTCAAAAATATGTCAAAATGTTTACGTATGATTTTGGTAAGCTATGAAGCCGCACCGCTTGATGGATTGTACTGTGCTTCAACATATGAATATTATTATGCTGTGTCTATAACAGGGGTCGGGAACCTTTTTGGCTGAGAGCCATGAAAGCCAAATATTTTAAAATCTATTTCCGTGAGAGCCATATAATATTTTTTTTTAACACTGAAGACAACTAAATGCGTGCATTTTTAAGTAAGACCAACATTTTTAGAGTATAATAAGTCTCTCATTCTTTTTAATAACATTGTTATTTTGAAGCTAACCAATAATAAATAAAATACTCCTTACCATTTATGCGACTTCTTGAACAGGTGCGGTAGAAAACGGATGGATGGATTAAAATGCATGAGAATGTTTTATATTTTGAACGTTATTTTTAGCACTGTGATTACCAGCGGAATTATTCAGTACTTAGCCTGTTAAGTAATGTCAGCTAAGATTTATCTGAGAGCCAGATGCAGTCATCAAAAGAGCCACATCTGGCTCTAGAGCCATAGGTTCCCTACCCCTGGTCTATAAGGTAAGACATATTATCTGGCGTTTTGTTTGGCAATATTATGCAAAAGCAACTTTTCTTACCTTCTGGTACCTGCTGATGTGTATTTGGGATCTGCATAAGTCCTGAAAATGTGCGCGCCTCCGCCTTTGTAGTCGGTGCCGTAGTCGATAAGCTTCTTCTTTTTCTCTATCTTCTAGTTATGGGACATTCATCCTCCGCTGTTGCCATTTCTAATATAAAGTAGTGTAAAGTTCCTACTTATATCTGTCAGTAAACTCGCCATGAAAGCGCTAAAACATACCGGTGTAGTGAGTATACATTATTCACCCAAGGAACTTTAGTTATTAGAGCGTTCCGGTCGGACGGTTTTTCACGGGACACATTTCCGGCGTTGTTGTTGCACTAGTGAGCCACGGATGAGGAGATGCTGCTCAATTGTTGATTTAAGTAAAGTCTGAATGTCATTAAAACAGTTAGCTCCATCTTTTGACACTTCTTCCACTCCCGTCCTTGCACGCTACACTGCTACAACAAAGATGACGGGGAGAAGACGCTGCCGAAGGTGAGCCACGTAAATAAGACCGCTGACAAAACGGCGCATCTTGAAGCGACTGTCAGAAAGCGGCTTGAAGATGATCTGTAAAACATAATCTATGCAACATTTTGACCAAAGAACCACCATTACATGTTATGCAGAAGGAAGTGTTTTACATTTAGAAAAAAAAATAATAATAATATGACTCCTTTAATGCGCCTTATGTGTGAAAATAGACCTGAAAAGACCCACTCATCGGCAGTGTGCCTTATAATCCGGTGCGCCCTATGGTCCGGAAAATACAGTAACACAATTGAAAAAATATATCACACTAAATATGACTGTAATTAATAAAAAAACACAAATAACTCGATAATTTGACTCCTCTACAACTCTTAAGGTGTACCGGTAGTCTTTTTTTCACCCCTGCCCCCTTAGTCAATCCCTTGCAGCCGCTGGGGGACTCCCACGTCTCCTTTCAAGCCAAAGTCGTTTGAGTCAGAAATCTTCCTGTGCGAGTACAACACTTCATCAAGGGTGAAGACTCCCGCGCTATCACAGATGTATCAGTTGGTCTGATAAAGCCCTCCGTGCGGTCCCTTCGCAGCTACATCCCATCATAAATAAACGCAACAGAAAAGAGGCCTTTGTCACTGTTTATCTGCACTGCTTTTCTTCCTCGCCCTTGATTTCCTCTTCAGAAAATTGATGCACCCTTAAATTGAAGCAGAGGGCTTGACAGGTAATGGTTAGTGTGATAACTGCTCAGATTTCATCAGCCGTGGCTTTTTTTTTTCTTTGTGTGCAATTGTTGGAACTTTCAGCTAGATTACCTGTCATCCAGTGCATCAGATAAAAATGCACAGTTGATGAGATACAGCCAATACACCAGCAGATAGCAAGAAAAAGATCTGGCTGTTCAATGTTGGACAGAGAGGAAGAGCGAGGACACAAATCTATATTTATCTGATGGCCTGCCAAATAAAAGACATTACTATCACCATGGCTGTTTGCTTTCCACACAGATTTGTGCTTAGTGTTATAGGTTCTAAATGACCTACAAGCACATGATTTGCACATTTTTGGTTTCTTGTGGCGTTTTTTATTGCATTTAAATATGCATTTGCACAAATGTTTCTGTAGGGCTATTTACATATTATTTAGTGATGATATACACCAGGGGCGTCAAACTCATTGTAGATCGGGGGCCACATGGAGAAAAATCTACTCCCAAGTGGACCGGACTGGTAAAATCACGGCACGATAACTTCAAAATAAAGACAACTTCAGATTGTTTTCTTTGTCTAAAAATAGAACAAGCACATTCTGAAAATTTACAAATCATAATGTTGTTGTTGTTTTTTTTACACTTACGTGTTAGAGTTAACAGTATTCTATCTTTATTTGTCGTTATTTATACTTCCTGAATAAATGATGTGATATTGTTCATCAGTCAACTCATTGGTGTTAATTTTCAATCTATCAAGATAAAAAAATAATATCAAAATCAAATTACAGGATGTTATTTATGTAGTTTGCTCATTTTCCTTGACTTGTGCACTAACATCATGTGTTTTTTTTTTTTTTTTTTTACAAATGTAGCATTATCTACAAAGTTACAAATAATTGTTATTGCGACATCAAGAACAGCAGTTTCTTTCATTCAAACATTTCGGCTCATTTTAATACTCATCAACTCATCCCGCGGGCCGGGTAAAACCTGTTTGCGGGCCTGATCCGGCCTGCGGGATGAGTTTGACACCCCTGATTTACACAAATGAAAGTCAACCTCCATTTGGTTTAGAAGTTGACGTTGAGTTTTTCTACCATGACAAATAATGAAATTGTAATTTTTCCCCCCCAGGAATAAACACCTTTATAAACTATAACTACAGAATCCTTCACATAAATTCCAGTACATATTTGTCTTCTTTGTTCTTGGTGTTGAGATTACTTTTTTTTTTTTTGGAATTGGTGTCTCAAAAAGAAAAAAACAAATCATATTAATTTTATAGTCGTAGCTCGGTTTTTCATAAATCGCATTTTGCTGCTGAATATTGTTCTGTTTCTTGTATATCGTTTTGGTTGTCATTTCATAACAAACTACTCCATTTTCCTGCGTCTCATTCTGAGGGATAGAGTGCTTAAAAAAAGAATCCCACATGTTCATGACTCAGTCTTTTTTTTTTTTTTTCAATAACGGCTGCAAAACAAATGATAAAGAAGGCCAGAAACACCATTGAAATTCTGGAAATAACTTTCAGCAAAGTACTAAGGTCTGGTCCTCTCCTGTCTTTCTACCATCGCCATCTTTGCCAACAACAGTCTTCAATTAAGGTAAAAGTGATGAGAAATGTTAATTAATTCCAATGTAGTAATAATTTATATGTATTTCACATTGTTTTTGCATGCAAACTATAATTATCCACTATAAAATGTGATTAATGTTGATATTTTTGGATGTCCGGTACTGTTTAAATATATTTGCATTAGAGTGGTTACATTCCGCTCGTATCTTGTTAGGTGATTTACTGCGAAGTGGAAATGCTATTTATTTTAAGATTTTTATATATATATTATTTGCATTTAATGTCTTTATAAACCCACCAAACAGCTTTCCCACACACTTTTAAACACTTCCCATGCTCTTAAAACACTTTCACATAATTGTGCAATATTTTGATTATTATCCCGCTCACATCCACCTTTTCATACCACATATTTCATGCTATTTAAACTATTCATTTTTTGTATTTTCCAAAAAATTCCATATTTCCAGGAAAAATTCCGGGATATTTTATTTTCCAGTCCAATGGACGATCACTTTTGTCACTTTTCTGGATCAACTAAAACAATTTACCATAAACAAATTTCACTCATCCTGGACATTCAAACTAACAATTTTGCAAGGTAAAAAAAAAACCTCTTGCTTCTCCGTAAATGTTATTCTTTCCTAAAAAGTGTTACCACGAAGCCACATTTCTCAACCGATTCAAATAGTTCCAAACTCAAAATGCTCCTTGATGATGTTAATCAATTTCTTAGCATGTTAATATTAGCATGTTTTTTTTAAGCACATGTTTGCTGGTATACGCCTTGGTCAAATATTTTGTTACCTGATATATTTTAGCTGTTAGCAGTTTAGCATGCTAACTTATTATTCAAGCTTTTTTAGCTAATTTTGCTGGTGAACACCAGTCAAATGTTGTATTATTTTACGCATGTTAGCTTTTAGCATGCTAAAGTCTAAGTCTAATGTTATCATGTGAGCATGCTAATAGTTGTAATGCTAGCTTTTTAGCTAATTTTGCAGGTGTGCATGTCAGAGTTAAATGTTGAATTAGTTCACGCATGTTAGCTTTTAGCATGCTAGTATGCAGGCTTTTTTTGCTCATTTTGCAGGTAGACTCAAGAGTCATATTTTGTTACTTAACGCTATCTGGATAGCATCCTAAATGTTCGTATTATAGTTCAGCTTCGGCTTTGCAGCATTCGCAAAAAATGTGTACCGAAATTGCATTTTCCAGTTTTACAATGAAAAATACTCAAATCTCAACATACTCAATGGCACTTGAAAATTTGCAATGCACTGAGACCGCAGTGACTGAACCGCAAAGTGGTGAGGGAATATTGTATTTCTTATGGGAACAATTGCTTGCGTTTTCTTTACGATTCCGCAATTGTCGAACTTCTACAACAAATTTCTAGTGAAAAACAAAGTTACCAAGGCAATTTCAACCCTAAACTAACACCCTCCCCGGATTGTTGTTAATAATCAAATGTAAACAATCAAATGCAGATGTTTTTCTTATGCCTTCTGATCTGTCTCTCTCTCTGTCCACTACTTGCTGTACATATCCTACCAAGTCAGACCTACACTGTTTCAATATCCATTTCTCTGTTCTCAATTGTTGATAACTGATGATAACAACCAAACCTACCCCCCCGCCCCTCCACACCCCGAATTGTAAATAATGTAAATAATTCTATGTATACACCCTGATGATTATCTTGTGTGATGACTGTATTATGATGATAGTATATATGATAGTATATATCTGTATCATGAATCAATTTAAGTGGACCCCGACTTAAACAAGTTATTCGGGTGTTACCATTTAGTGGTCAATTGTACGGAATATGTACTTCACTGTGCAACCTACTAAAAAAGTCTCAATCAATCAATCAATCAATCAAACCACTATATCAAGGGTTTGTGTAACTTTAAAGTCAACATAAAATAGGATTTCTAAGGTTCTGCTGTACCGATACACCTAACCGTACCCTAAAGGAAGTGCCAATAAAAGAAACCATTTGATAAATAAAGTGTTATTTTGTAGAAGTTTATTCAAATAAATTAATTGTATTTCAGGCATTTCTTTTGAGGTAGATCACTTCCAATGAATCAAAGGTCAAACAGCCTTTTGGTTCAGACTGAGTTCATGTTCTTTGTTTCTATTGTTTAAGGACACCCACAGAAGGAGATAGTGGAAGAACATATTCTGCTAAGACTTTCAATAAGTTTTGGTGTTCCTCTGTGGGAGTTATTTTGCATCCATCCATAAGAACATGAGTGAGGTCAGAGGTCGCTAATCTAGTTCTCTATTGTTCTAATCTAGTCCATCCGTCTGATTGTGTTGTGTCAGTCTGTTGTGTTTAATCACCGAGGTGTTTGATGAGTTTGAGGTAAGGGATTCCAAACTAAACTCATCCAAGCATACCTCTATGGATCAGCAGACAGAAAAAAATGTCTTTCCCAAACTGTGCCGACAAATTTTGCAAGCATTATTTGACATGTATGCCCCATATAGTGTGATATAGGGTTGTACGGTATATCGGTATTAGTAAAGTACCACAATACTAATGAATCATATTCGGTACAATATGCCCTCTGAAAAGTACCGGTCCGCTTCACTACACACTGTAGCTCACCAGTGTCAAAATGTAAACAAACGCCATTAGTGGATCTACACCTAACATCCACTGTAATGATACCAAGTACAGTAGCATATCTAGTCGATACTTCTATGATTACGTCAATATTTTTTGGCATCACAACAACTTCTTTCGTTTTTAAAAAATGTATATTATGTTTATAAACTCAGGAAATATGTCCCTGGACACATGAGGACTTTGAATATGACCAATGTATGATCCTGTAACTACTTGGTATCGGATTGATGCACAAATTTGTGGTATCATACAAAACTAATGTAAAGTACCAAACAACAGAAGAATAAGTGATTATTACATTTTAACAGAAGTGTAGATAGAACATGTTAAAAGAGAAAGTAAGCAGATATTAACAGTAAATGAACAAGTAGATTAATAATTCATTGTCTACCACTTGTCCTTAATAATGTTGACAAAATATTAGAATGATAAATGACACAATATGTTACTGCATACGTCAGCAGACTAATTAGGAGCCTTTGTTTGTTTACTTACTACTAAAAGACAAGTTGTCTAGTATGTTCACTATTTTATTTAAGGACAAACTTGCAATACGAAACATATGTTTAATGTACTATAATATTTTTTGTTAAAATAAAGCCAATAATGCAATGGGTGGTGGTAAATATTTTGATACTTTTCAGTACTTTTCTAAATAAAAGGGACCACAAAAAATATTGGTATTGAGACAACACTAGTGTGAAATTTAAAATGGTAGCATTGAGTCTTCTCTATTCAGTTCTTTGTTGACTATTTCTCAGGCAGCAATAATAAGCAGAAATCTTCTCAGCTATTTCTACATTATCCACACTCGGCTGGAGTCACATATAACATGTACTTTTATATATTTTTTTGGACTGGGAAAAATTTCCCCTCACGAAAGAAACAGCTGTGCTGGCCTTACAATGCATTAAGTATCTCATCCCCTTTTAGACGGTTAAATTGTGCATGAAATGTTGCTGGCGTAGGCTTCTCCCGAGCTGGACTGATTAGGCAACATCTGTTACATTGGGAGAAATCTGTGTCGCTTCTAATTAGCTGTCAGGCTACAGCTACGTTGTGCCTGATGGTGCTGAGAATCTGCCACAGGTTCCTCTCCTCGTCCTGTCACCTGCTTGTGGGGGCTCACTCCCTCCTTCCCCTTTCTCTCCCTCACATCATGTGTAATTAGAGAGTAGGCTCTGTACAAAGGAGCGAGCTGGGAGTCAGACTCCAGCCCATCTGTGCTGAGCCCATCATCAGCAGGCTCATAACTCCTCCAACACTGGGGGACGCTCCTGAGCCAGAGCTTCTGAATACTGATGCCGGTCATTTCAACAAATGTCCAACTTTGCTCTGCCGTGTGTCTTCTGAGCCAATTGCTTACTGCCTGCAAGACTTTAAATGAAGATGGGTAAAGATTGTGTTGCTTTGGCAAGTGGCATGCTGTACAGAAACACAGACATTACTTGTGGGCCATTCCTGCGTCCTCAGGAAATTAAATATATAAATGCACAATAAAATTAACTGTAATAGACATTGCTTAAATTAGGCAAAGTGTCCTCCTGCATTTTGATCTGATTGCATGGAGTGTTGTCCCAATACCAATATTTTACCAACCGGCACCAAAATTATTTTGATACTTTTCGGTACTTTTCTAAATAAAGGGGACCACAAAAAATTGCATTATTGGCTTAGGGTACATTAAACACATGTTTCTTATTGCAAGTTTTTCCTTAAATAAAATAGTGAACATACTAGACAACTTTTAGTAGTAAGTAAGCAAACAAAGGCTCCTAATTAGTCTGCTGACGTATGCAGTAACATATTGTGTCATTTATCATTCTATTATTTTGTCAACATTATTAAGGACAAGTGGTAGAAAATTAATTATTAATCTACTTGTTCATTTACTGTTAATATCCGTGTCAAGAGACTTTGGCGTGGTTTGTTTTCCCATGGTGCAAAGGATTTGGACCGGACATGGCGTGAAGGTAAATACATGATTTAATAATAGATTATAAAAAGTATAAACAAAAGGCGCGCACAAGGCGGGTAACAAACTTGGCTAATAAAACAAAACTAGCACAAAGGCAGAACTATGGAAAAAAAAGGAACAAACAAAAGGCGCTCACAGCGGAGGTACAAAACAGTGGCTTGAATAAACAAAAAACTTACAGTACGTGGCAAGAAAAGAGCAGCATGAACTATGACCTGGACATAGTAAGCAGCGTGTCAAGAGTGCAGAGCATGAATGTGATGTCGCCAGGCCGACCAACAGAAAATGACAGGCTTAAATAGTCATGTGGTGATTGAAAACAGGTGCGTGAGTTCAAATGAATCAGGTGCGTGAGTCCAAGACGTGAAACAGGTGACACTAATGGTTGTCAAGGTAACAAACAAACAAGGAAGTGCAACCAGGAACTAAAAACAAACAGCGCATGGCCAAACAAAAACATGATCAACAGACATGACAATCTGCTTATTTTCTCTTTTAACATGTTCTATCTACACTTCTGTCAAAATGTAATAATCACTTATTCTTCTGTTGTTTGGTACTTTACATTAGTTTTGGATGATACCACAAATTTGGGTATCAATCCAATTCCAAGTCGTTACAGGATCATACATTGGTCATATTCAAAGTCCTCATGTGTCCAGGGACGTATTTCCTAAGTTTATAAACGTAATATGAATTTTAAATAAACGAATGAAGATGTTGTATGCCAAAAAATATCGACGTAATCATAGTAGTATCGACTAGATACGCTCCTGTACTTGGTATTATTACAGTGGATGTTAGGTGTAGATCCACCAATGGCGTTTGTTTACATTTTGACGCCGGTAAGCTGCGGTGTGTAGTGAAGCATGTTTAGCTATTCTTCGTCCTGCAGGGATGATACTTGTAAGAAACGTACTTTATTTGTCGCCATGGAGATGCGGATTAGTGATTTAGAAGTAGCTAAAACACTGCCGACGACGGGTGGACATTAGCCGCCAGCTCGCTAGCCATGTTTTAAAGCACCTCTTCCTGAGGGCGTTTCAGTGTTATAACTTCACCTTTATCTTCAGTTTTTAAGCCAAAATACGCCCAAAATGCGGGACCTGTACTTTTCAGAGGCGATATAGTACCGAATATGATTTGTCGCGGTACTGTACTAATACCGGTATACCGTACAACCGTAATTGCATGTTTAACAAATGCAATTTAAAAGATGAATTTACACTACCTTAAACGCTGGAAAAATATAATTTATTGCCTTTACCATCGTCCTAAAAGTAGGGTTTCCAATTAAATATTTTTGTAGTTTTACATATTTTATACACATGTGTTAATCCTGATCCAATTCATAGTTTGTTTTCTGTATGATGTGTGCCCAAAATGTCCACTCAATCCTGTTACCCAAGTGCAGGAGTCTCAAACTAGTTTTCATTAAGGGCCACATTGCTGTCATAGCTGCCTTAAGAGGGTCGATTGTAACGGTGAATATACAGTATATAAATATGAAAGCATATTTGCCTCAGGTATTTTAAACTGGGACAGTCTTCACACATTTGCAGACTTAAAAGTGACCTATAAAGTACTGCATGAGTTGGCTCCAGATCGTCTGGCAGAGTTCATCAGCCAAAGAAACAGCCGTGAGCGTGTCACTCGAGGCTCTGTCAGAGGTGACTGTTATATTCCTCTGTGCAGAAGCACTTTCAGTAAGTCGGCCTGGTCAGTAAGGAGTGCAAATGTGTGGAACTCAGTACCTGAGGAGGTTAAACTGCTCACAACTTACAAAGCCTTCACAAATGTTTTTTAAATGTGGCTTATCAATGCCTACAGATGCCAGCACTAAAAGATGAGCCTGTTTTGATGCTATGATAAATGTTATGTTGTGATGTTGTATTTTATTTTTATTATATCGTATATGTATTGTGTGTTTTTTTTCTTTTTTCTCTCTTTTTCTTTTTCTTTTTTTCTTTGAAATTGTAATTTTACTGCCTTTTTTACATCATGGCCAGGGGACTGCAGATGAAAACTAACCTTCTGACTAATTCTGGCTTTTTTAACCATGTGTAGTCATGTGTTTTATGAAATTGCATTGTCCCCTTTGAAATAAACTAATATTAATCTTAATGATATTATTACACAATTGCATATGCATTTGATTATCTTATTGATCAAATTGATGGATGACTTGCTTTGAAATCTTAAATCAAGCTGACAAGCAGATATTTGACTATTTGTATTTTTACAAAAAAATGTTTAACACAGCATATAATAATAACATAATTTGTTGTTGTATGATCAGATATTCACATGTATAGGGCATGCAATTTCATGCAGTACATACATTTGTTCTGTCAAAATCGAAAGAACAAATACTTTTATTAAGAAAGAGAGTTCTCTATCAACACACTTTATTTCCAGGCTTTCATCAAGTGATGCCTTAAGTTTGACACCTGTGCCTAACGCATAACCCCTCTGAAAAATGTGAAATATTTAAAAAGCCACATGCTTGACAGGAAGTTGCACCATTCAGATCCTATGTAAGAAGTACAAAAGTAAGTTTACTCATTTACAGGTGAAACTCAAAAAATAGAACATTGTGTAAAAGTTCATTCATGTCAGCACTTTAACTTCAAATGGGAAAGTAATATGTGATGTAAAGTCATTACATGCAAAGTGAGGTATGTCAATTAGGGATGTCCGATAATGGCTTTTTGCCGATATCCGATATTCTGATATTGTCCAACTCTTTAATTACCGATACCGATATTAACCGATACCGATATCAACTGATATATACAGTCGTGGAATTAACACATTATTATGCCTAATTTAGACAACCAGGTATGGTGAAGATAAGGTACTTTTGAAAAAAATTAATAAAATTAAAATAAGATAAATAAATTAAAAACATTTTCTTGAATAAAAAAACAAAGTAAAACAATATAAAAACAGTTACATAGAAACTAGTAATTAATGAAAATTTGTCAAATTAACTGTTAAAGGTTAGTACTATTAGTGGACCAGCAGCACGCACAATCATGTGTGCTTACGGACTGTATCCCTTGCAGACTGTATTGATATATATTGATTTATAATGTAGGAACCGGAATATTAATAACAGAAAGAAACAACCCTTTTGTGTGAATGAGTGTAAATGGGGGAGGGAGTTTTTTTTGGGTTGGTGCACTAATTGTAAGTGTATTTTGTGTTTTTTGTGTTGATTTAATAAAAAACAAACAAAAAAAACAAAACGATACCGATAATAAAAAACCCGATACCGATAATTTACGGTATTGCATTTTAACGCATTTATCGGCCGATAATATCGGCAGGCCGATATTATCGGACATCTCTATTTTCAATCCTTTATTTGTTATACCGGTAATTGTGAAAATCATGGCTTACAGTTTTTGAAAACAGCACATTTTCTTAGAATTTCATTTTGAGGTTTTTTTTATAAACTGTAAGTCATAGTCATCAAAAGAGAGCTTGAAATATCTTGAGTTGCATGTCATATATTCATAATGTATATTAGTTTCACCTTGTAAATCTAATTGTTCGAATAAACAAACCTTTGCACAATATTCAATTGTTTTGAGTTGCACCTTTATTTTTCCTCAATATTCTATGACTGGGGAGGGTCAATATCACTGCAAAGTCTTGTTACCATTTTTTTTAAAAGCTGTTGATAAAGCTGACATTTTCAAAATACTTTTTGTTGATTGTTGAGTGCTATTGTTGACAATAATTATTGTCAATAATTATGTCAAAATTATTGACATGCTATTGGCTTAAAAAGCGATGTGATTATAATCAATGCTTTATAATGTATTTTCTTTGCTAAAAACTTACTCCTGTTTCTTTCAGTGCTGTTAGTCAAATAAATCATCTTCAGCTCAGGTACCTTGTCAAAAATGACCTAAAGTTGCCTCAGATCGGCTAATACACCTTTTGAATAGTTCAATTAAACAAAGACAGAATTGTAAGTTTATTTTGAGAGCTTTGCAACAAGAAGTTGTCACTGGTTCAGTGGAATGTTTGTCAAACATACATGTTTGGGTAGGAATGAGTATAAAAATAGATGGCATACATGTATTTGTATTTCTTGAACAAAGTGACATTGGCAACAACAAGCCTGGAAATGATGCATATTGCAGTGTTTTTAGGTCAAGTTAATTCGTTTTCACAATGACGTCGCTTAAAACCTCCCAAAACACACAATGCAAAAATGCTTCTACCGTGCTGTTCTTAATACATAATGAACCATTTGATTTATTTGCCTTTCTTCTCTGTCACTAAAAGAAAAATCTATGACTTCCAGACTAATTCATCTTGTAATATTGATGCTTGGATGCTGGTAAATATTAAATACACAAAACAGGCAGGCTATTGACAAAACACAGCATTAGAGGGATCGCATGGGCTTGAAATCCATACGGAAAAATTAAGTAATGCAAAAGAGGTTTGTTCTACTCCAGATGGTAAAATTAACATATCTTGCTTTAAAGATCTAATTGCTACAAGATCAAATACAAAAATAATTCCTAACTAGTCATTCATAGACTTTTTTTTTTTATGACTGCATGGTTCATTCAGTGTCATCATTAACCAACCGACACAATATGCCATTACTAAAGGTCAGCTCCCACACAGATCACATGATCTATCTGATGCTTCATTTCAGCATCTAATCAATAAGCTCTGTTTGCTTCTGCTACTGAAACAAAAAGAGCTGTGGCCAGGTTTTTATTGGTCTATTTTTTAACTAATGTTTTGATACAGTTTTCAAAAGAGGCTTGACCAAAAGGAAACTAGAAAAGCATTCAGTAGATTTCATCATCCCACTTGCTATTTGATCACTAATCAGCTTTGACTCATTACTTAAAACATGCATTAAAAACAATAATGTAATTGTATTATACAGTAATACCTTGGTTTTTCTTAGTAATCAGTTCCCATTGAACTGACGAACACCAAATCGTGAAAAACCAAATCATTTTTTTCATAAATCCAATTGATCCATTGCAGACCCCTAAAAATAACCACAAAACACATTTCATAAAGAATAATTTTAATTTTACATGCAGAAAAGTATGCGTAATGTGTGGATGTATGCGAATGAAATTAATAGCCAACGTTCCTTGATAGATTTGATTTTGTTTCTCACTTTCTTTATCAACGTGCTGTCACTCTCAACTTTCTATGAGCTCAGGTGACTTCTTTTGTAGTTTTAGTCAAAAAGCACAGAAGCGTGTCTGAAAGCCTATTTGCCGAACAGTCGGAGTTGTGCAGGATGCTTGAACAGCGCAGAGAGCACAGTGCTTAATACTGTAGATGAAGAAAAGAGAAAGGCATTGAGTTGTTTATCGTTCTGTGTGTGTTCTATTGATAAATAGCCCACGTACACACAAACATACACATGATAAGAACGATTGAAAGATTTCCTAGCCAGAATCTGTTTATAGTGTCCCAACTCTAAAATAACCGACTGAGTCACCAGCACGTGATATTCTTTGTGATGTGACCATTATCTAAATAAATTGCTTGATTGTGTTGAGTTAAAGTTAGATTTACAAAGATGCTAAATAAGTATAAGATATATATATATATATATATATATATATATATATATATATATATATATATATATATATATATATATATATATATATACATACACACATATACATATATATGTATATGTGTGTGCGTATATATATATATATATATATATATATATATATATATACATACACATATATATATGTGTATATATATATGTATATGTGTGTATATATATTATTTACATATTAACATATATGAACATCTATATTTGCATATATAATATGGGGACGGCGTGGCGCAGTGGAAGAGTGGCCATGCGCAACCCAAGAGTACCTGGTTCAATCCCCACCTAGTACCAACCTCGTCATGTCCGTTGGGTCCTGAGCAAGACACTTCACCCTTGCTCCTGATGGGTGCTGGTTAGCGCCTTGCATGGCAGCTCCCTCCATCAGTGTGTGAATGTGTGTGTGAATGGGTAAATGTGGAAGTAGTGTCAAAGCGCTTTGAGTACCTTGAAGGTAGAAAAGCGCTATACAAGTACAACCCATTTATCATAATATACAAATATCAATACCAAATATACATTTATAATATATATGTGTATATATACATATGTATACATATATTTAGATATTGATATATGTGTATATATATGTAAATATATATATATATATATCTATAAATACACATATATCAATACATATATATATATATCTCAATATACATATATATATACACACACACACACATATATATATATATATATATATATATATATATATATATATATATTAGAGATGCGCGGATAGGCAATTATTTCATCCGCAACCGCATCACAAAAGTCGTCATCCATCCGCCATCCACCCGAACCAACATTTTATCAAAACCACACTCGCCCGCCACCCGCCCGTTGTTATATATCTAATATAGACGATGCAAGGCATTAGTGAGGTTATAAAGCGTTTGCCTGTTAAAGAAAGGAGACTGATCCAATTTAGCAGAGACATTCAATGCGTGCCACGCATTAATATCTCTTGGCCACGCATTAGTGGCTAAGAGATATTAATGCGTGATAATATTATTTATCATTATTATAATATTATTGTCATTTCCATTAAGAAAGTGTTGACTATTGTTGCCAATGCCCTCAGATCAGGAGTGCGTTCCTCACACTTTGTGTGCGCAGTTGCAGAAAGCAGAACGAGGCTTTTAAGAAGTTAAAAAAATGTTTTAGAAAGACTAGGCCTATATTTTCGTTAGGTAAGAAAAATGTTCTGAATTTATTTCAATGAATATTAACTTGTTAACGTTATAATGCTCAAATAGGGACGAGGGCGGGGTGCACAGTGAAACAGTGAACAATTTTGCGACAAAGATGAACCTTTATTGATTGATCTGCAGCCATGACAAAATATCAGACAATCTCCATTGTCAACGACAGGCAGGAAAATAAAGATAAACACATAGCCTATGTTTTAGGCATAGTCATAGGCTCATACGTTTTTAAGTTGAAATAAAAAAATAAATAAAAATTTGCCTCATAAGCCTTAGGCTGTCAATCACGTGCACAAACTTAAATTATACAATAACATATGTATGTCATCTCTATTTAAACAAAAATAAATTAAATAAATAATAATGATAAATTACCTGCAACTTATTGGCCAAGGCAAATAGCTGAAGGGGGGAAATCAAACCCATCAGACTGCACTTTATCATCAAACTTGAATTATAATGAAAATAGACGGTCGCGACAAACAAAGCAGGCTAAATAGCCTTACATTGTCGCCAATCGGAGATGCGCTTCACTTGAAAGCGAGGCCAAATAAATATTCACACATAGTAGTATATCTCGAATAGAAAAAAAACACAATGCAATGCAATTGCCTTAATTCCTTTGCATTGTAGTGCGCCCAAACAACACGTAACTATCAAAATTATTTAGCTGACCGAACTCAATATAGGTTAGACATGGGCTTATTTGGTATAGCCTATAGGTAACGTAGACTAATTCGTTTAACATATCCAACCGTATGTCTACTTACTTTTTTTTTTTGTTAGCACTATGCAGGAATAAAATGGCATCTACAGTGCCAGGATTCATGCGAGAGCGCCTGGCCTCTAAAATGCGCCCTGCTGCGCTGAAGGAGCGCTCACTTGCACCACTTGTTGCTGGGACGCGGTGCCATCTTTTTCTTTTTTTCTTCTTCTTCTGTTGTGTTGTGTTGTGCTGCAGTGCCTGATGAATAATTGACTGTTTCAAATAGTGCTGCTCATTTTTCGTGGGTAACAACATTTAACTATGTATATATATTTCCGAATTGGTTCAACCGCAACCCGCCCGCATCTATTTAAAATCAATTTTTACCCGCCCGACCCGCGGTTTGTCCGCAAACCGCGCATCTCTAATATATATATATATATATATATATATATATATATATATATATATATATATATATATATATATATATATATATATATATATATATATATCTCAATATACATATATACACACACACACACACACACACACATATATATATATATATATATATATATATATATATATATATATATATATATATATATATATATATATATATATATATATATACATATATATATTAGGGATGTCCGATAATGGCTTTTTTGCCGATATTCCGATATTGTCCAACTCTTTAATTACCGATACCGATATCAACCGATATATGCAGTCGTGGAATTAACACATTATTATGCCTAATTTGGACAACCAGGTATGGTGAAGATAAGGTACTTTTTTTTTTTTTAATTATAAAATAAGATAAATACATTAAATACATTTTCTTGAATAAAAAAGAAAGTAAAACACTATAAAAACAGTTACATAGAAACTAGTAATTAATGAAAATTAGTCAAATTAACTGTTAAAGGTTAGTACTATTAGTGGACCAGCAGCACGCACAATCATGTGTGCTTACGGACTGTATCCCTTGCAGACTGTATTGATATATATTGATATATAATGTAGGAACCAGAATATTAATAACAGAAAGAAACAACCCTTTTGTGTGAATGAGTGTAAATGGGGGAGGAAGTTTTTTTGGGTTGGTGCACTAATTGTAAGTGTATCTTGTGTTTTTTATGTTGATTTAATAAAAAAATTTAAAAAACGATACCGATAATAAAAAAAATGATACCAATAATTTCCAATAATTTACATTTTAACGCATTTATCGGCCGATAACATCCCTAATATATATATATATATATATATATATATATATATATATATATATAGACATATAGACATATACCGTATTTTCCGCACTATAAGGCGCACCGGATTATTAGCCGCACCTTCAATGAATGGCATATTTCATAACTTTGTCCACCAATAAGCCGCCCCGGACTATAAGCCGCGCCTACGCTGCGCTAAAGGGAATGTCAAAAAAACAGTCAGATAGGTCAGTCAAACTTTAATAATATATTAAAAACCAGCGTTCTAACAACTCTGTTCACTCCCAAAATGTACGCAAATGTGCAATCACAAACATAGTAAAATTCAAAATAGTGCAGAGCAATAGCAACATAATGTTGCTCGAACGTTAATGTCACAACACACAAAATAAACATAGCGCTCACTTTCTGAAGTTATTCTTCATTCGTAAATCCTTCGTCTTCGGTGTCCGAAGTGAAAAGTTGGGCAAATTTACGATCCACTGGCAGATGTTGGCGTCGTCTGGCGCTGCCTCCTCGTCTTAGTGAAGGTGTGTTCGCCTTCTGTCATCCATTGTTCCCACGCAGTTAGCAGTCTAGCTTCGAATGCCCTGTTGACACCAATATCTAGCGGCTGGAGGTCTTTTGTCAATCCACCCGGAATGACGGCGAGTATTGAATTAAGCGCGTAAGCGTGTCTCTCAATGTGCTGTTATGAGCTAGCAAATATAACAACTACACTACCCAGCATGCAACGATAGTTACGAGCATGCGCGGTAGCCCTGAGAAGCGTTGTTGTATGCTGGGAGTTAGAATGTGGTTATGAGCACGCTGCGAGTAAACGTTGAGAACTCAGTTAACACGCCTCGTCTGCATTATTTATAATTATACAGACAACACACTTAATAGGAGCCATTTTGGGGTCTTTACATAAACACACAAATGGAAATGAAACGTCACATATCCCAGCATGCACCGCGCGCTTCTTCTACGGGGAAAAAAGATGGCGGCTGTTTACCGTAGTTGCGAGACCTAAACTTTATGAAAATGAATCTTAATATTTATCCATATATAAAGCGCACCGGGTTATAAGGCGCACTGTCAGCTTTTGAGAAAATTTGTGGTTTTTAGGTGCGCCTTATAGTGCGGAAAATACGGTACATATAGTTGAGAATCCTTTAAAAAAAAAAAACAGACTCCAAAGAGTCATCCGGATCACCGCCAAAGCTTAATCACTTGTTCCTTATTCTGTTTCTGACATTTCCTGAATGTTTCATCAAAATCAAACCCTAACACAGGAACACAGGCCTTTTAAACTGGCAGCCCGGGGGCAGATTTGGCCCAGGAATGACATCAAATCAGGACTAACATTTTTGCAGCAGATTCTTAAAAACATTAGAGCCCTGTGATAAAGATGATCTTCGTGTAGCTTTTTTCTCGTTGGACCTTGAAAACAGAGCGTTCCTGTTGCACAGAGGAACTTAAACCAGTGCAAAGTTGCATACACATCGCTTGTGTTTTAATTTTTGACTTAGTAAAACGTTTAAGGTGTGGTGTCCATCAATTTCAACTTCCTGAAAGTCAGCGTCCTCTGCAGTGGACACTTGTGTTTTACATAACATGGCTATTTTTTGACACAATTTTAAACTTTTGTGACACGACACAGGACGCTGGTTTTCAGAGATATACGAAGTAAGAATAATAGTGAAGGGAAAATTCCGGCCCACGGTCCTTAGCTTTCTGGCAACGTGGCCCCCAGAACAATCTAGCTGAATATACCTACCATAACATTTAGAGCTACTGTACTTTGCTAACGAGCAAACAGACAAACCAACCCCAGCAAATACATAACCTCCTGGCAGATGTAATTGATCAAAGGATAAATAAAATTGACACATCTGTGGTTGTTTTGTTTCATCTGTAGTGGAGTGAACCTTTGTGTCAGTCATGCACTCTCGTTGTGTCTGTGGGTGGAGGTGGGGTCACTAGCCTATTCGCAAAGAGAAATTTAGCCTTGTAATGGATTCAACCCAGCAGACCATATTTTTGTTTGAAATATGTGAGTTTTATCACTTATTACTGTACGTCACTAGGGATGTATACCATGTATACCATGTACTGGTATCTTTTGGTACCAGTTCATAATTGGGTCAGTTCAGAAAGATCATTAAGATCCTGGATTAATGATACTCCTATCGGTATTTTTTTTGTTATCCAGCTGACTATGGTGTTTATGACATGCTGCCACATTCAGTTGAAGTGCCGCTACTACTCACGGGTAAATGATAATCAGCTTGGAATAATCAAGAATAGGGAAGCAATACCACTCAAAAGTTTGTAACACAACAATATTTCCTCCTTGTCCCCAAAGTATTGCACACTAATGAGAGTTAGTGCCAGTTTGAAGTGAACATCACTTAACTCACAACCACTGCTGCGGCACACATCATCAACCCAACCGTCCTTCAAGCGATCCAGTAATCCACAGGCCAATATTAATCCACTCGAAAAAAATGAACATTTAGATCGTCACCGGGTCTTTTTATTTTCATAATACACACACAACACAGACACATACACGTTGGTGGCTGGCAACACTGGCTTCTGGTCCGTCACTCAAATAGGTCTGTGTGCAACGTAAACATAAATTACAATTCCTATTGTTAGAACATTACAAATCCACCTAACATGCTAATTGATCGTATTAGATATTTGTTTTGAGATATCATGTTAAAGATCTGTGAATTAACATGAATACCATACATTCATTTTATTATACTATTATATTAAATGTTATTTTAGGGACAAATAGTATAAAATGAATGAATGCATATACTGAGTGTAATTGGGATGAATACAAACACAGTGATGGATCTGTGTGGTCTTTACAAGATGACAACAACTGCATTGCTCGTTGTGCATTTACACATAGATGACTTGTTTAAGACCTACAAAACAGGTGTCAGTAAAAGATTTTCCTGCTGTAAGATGTTATATCATGATGTTGTTGGTGCACAATCTCTTGCTAAACATGTTTTCATTTTTTCTAGGGCTGTCAAAGTTTACTCGATAATAACGAGTTCACTATAAATTTCACTATCGGCATGTTTTTTAACGACCGATAAACGCAAACACTTCCTTTTTGACACTTGGGCCGTGCCGTAGGGGAGAACATAGCTGCAGTTCACTTGCTACCGATGAACCAGAAGCGACCAGAAATGGACAAAAGAAAGTCTACCTTATGTAAATATCAGGTTCAAAGCCATGGCAAGTTGTTCTCCTGACAAGAAATGACTATTTCTGCGGTGAGAAGAGACTGTATTCTTGCAGCAAACACCTGCTGCGTGCGTTGTTCAGAGGTGGGTGGTGCTTCACTTGCGTGTTCAGATTACGATTAAGGTGCAGTGATAACATAACGTTTAGGGTTGTTACTGTGACTGATTTAGTAAGTAAGATGACGTAAAAGAGGGGTTAGTGCATCTGCCTCACAATACGAAGGTCCTGAGTAGTCTTGGGATCTTTCTGTGTGGAGTTTGCATGTTCTCCCCGTGACTGCGTGGGTTCCCTCCGGGTACTCCGGCTTCCTCCCACCTCCAAAGACATGCACCTGGGGATAAGTTGATTGGCAACACTAAATTGGCCCTAGTGTGTGAATGTGAGTGTGACTGTTGTCTGTCTATCTGTGTTGGCCCTGCGATGAGTTGGCGACTTGTCCAGGGTGTACCCCGCCTTCTGCCCGATTGTAGCTGAGATAGGCTCCAGCGCCCCCCGCGACCCCAAAAGGGAATAAGCGGTAGAAAATGGATGAATGGATGGATGACGTAAAAGCTCAACAGAAATGAAAGATGGTCGGCAGGATGTCGAAAGGAGACTTTTTTATTGCAAACAGTTGATCCGACATCAAGACATGTCAAGACACTTTCTCAAACCAATCACAAACTTTTCCGGCTTCAAAATAAAAGCGCTATGCTATACATCCGGTTTAACTACATTCAGGGTTTCTCCTTAATATACGGCGTCATATCAGCCGTTACACCTAACAAAATAAAGTAATATAATGTAATGTAGCGTCCAGAAAAAAAACACAGTCTAACTTTCTTTTTAGCTTGTATTGCCAATGTTATGATAACCCAATTCCAACAAGTATTTCCTCTGTGCGCACACGTCTGCCTCCGGGCTTCACTCCTAGAACACACAGTTGTTCATTTTTGCGTTGACATGGTATGTTCACAGACCATGGGAAAAATGGCCATCATAACACACTAACATACACATTAACACCAGCAGGTAGTTACAGTATGAATAAATATATATAGTTTATTATTTGCGCACTATTGACTAATGATGCACCGAAAATTTGGCCGGAAAAAGACGCACTTTAATCACCGGAACAGTGCTCCAGAAACCGATGTTGTGATGACGTAAGCTATACGCACAGGGTTGTCTGGAGCGGAGGCACCGATCCACAGCGATCTTCACAATTTAAGTTCACACTGGTGGCTTTTAATGAGAGAAAGGCTCCAAGCAATGCAAAGCAAGTGTGACGTCAGGCTCTGTGCAGCTCGCTTTTCGTCACGGACATGGCGCGACAGTATCTAAAGAGTCTCTAAACACGTGTACAGTCTCCAATAACACCGGAAATTGATGCTAGATTTGTTGCCAATTGTTTTTTGTTACAGAAAAAGTGACCTAAAGGATTAGAGAAATAATAATAATAATTCTCAACAAAGTACATTGCACAATAAGCAGCAACAATTTAGAAACAAAACAAAACAATATTATGTAAAAAAAAAATATATATGTATATATAGTAATACTATACTTAATAATAACAGATTTGTTTTAAATGTATATTCACCTTTTTTGTCTTTTAAAAGAATATATGCATCATCACCACAGGTATTTTGGCAATTTAGAGAAAACCCTTACATTATCAAAATAAAAATGTCTTAGATTACGATCATGCTTTGTCAAAGATGTTTTGTAATGTTATTCTGTGATATTTGCACCTAAAGTCTATGCTACTATGCTAGTACGTCAGTTGAGGAAAATGAGAGCAATGTGGGGAATTTTCTCTCTGGCTGAAATGTGTAAAATTATTTTATAACATTTTCTTGTCGAGTCCTCAATTACAGAATGATTAACATGCTCAATATTACATTTGATCAATTATTAGAGAAGGTTAAAACATTTTCATGCAGCAATATGAAGACCATTTACTTGTACAACATGTAATGTACAGAATATCAGAATCATTTATTCAGGTGGAAATATCACAGATTACAGCTGGGATAGCCCCCCCCCCCCCCCCCCCCCCCCCCCCCCACCGATAAAATCCTAACCATATACGTCCCAATGCATCACATAGCTAGTTGAGCAACAATCGTGTTCCCCAGTTAATGTTTACTAATTGGTTCTTATCTAGTTTGCACTATGTTTGTGTTATTATCATTATTATTATTATTGGCTTTTATCTAGTTTGCACTTTGTCTGTATTATTACTATTATCATTATTATCGACACCTCTTTGCCTCATTGTTTTTATATTCCGAGTTTAATGATGTTAGATCTGTGTTGTTGTTGCTGTTGTTGTTGGGGACAAGTGTTGTAAATTAGCTTTGGCTACAAACACAATGATGCATACATTGGATAACTGTTTCAGATATCTATGTTTCTGTATCTGTCCCTATTTCAAATAAACCAGAATTAATTAATTAATAAACTTTTTAGTCAGCTTGCTACTTGGCCGGTGCTAAATATGCGAGGGTGAACCTTATCATTTATGAGCACCATGTATCTTTTATTTGTTGTTGTAATATTTGGTTCCAGAGTACTAAAGCACAAGTGTGAACACAACTTAAGTCTTTGTTTGAGCAAGCCATGAAATGGACGTGTGGTCCAGTCCCTAGGTCCTGATTATGATTCAAGAGACGACGAGGCAGGTCATCATGGAGTCCACAATCTTTCCTTGCCATTAAGTGTGTTTTTCAGAAAAGCTCATGAATCGAAATGAACAAGTACATAAGCCAGGGCCTGACCCTGAGATACATTATCAGCTGGGTAATGACCAAGTTAAGTGGGGGTAGCTGGTGTTGGGGGGGTTAGTCTTGCAAGGCTTTTGCAATTGCGTGAGCAGCAAATCAAGTCAGAGTGGAAACACAGTCTGTGACCAAGACTGACAGGCCTGAGAGAATGTCACAGCAATTGTGGGGCCATCAGTGGCGAGAGATGATGTCTGATTGCTTGGCGTTTGCACGGAGAGTCCACCCTGTAGGACGCGACGCACCCTCGCGCATCTGCGGCACCACAACCTTTGCCGCTGACATTTAAAGTGTTGATTTTGGAGCACTTATGCTAATTGTTGTAATTTTCCTGATGAAGCGCCGTTCTGATACCTTTTGATGTGGTCCAGATAGTTTTACATTTTGCGCCGCGTTCCTCTCGCCGCCATTTGAGGGCTACTGAAAGCAGACAAAATTGCAAGCAAATTGCATCAGATTGCCAACATTGTGAAAAGGTAAATTGCTTGCAAATCTATTTAAACCACTGGCCTATTTTCATCAGCTATAGTGCTGGGTATTCATGATTGCTTAATTGGCGACCTTTTCTATTGTTTAGTGCTTTATGGTGTGATGGAAAACGATCTTTACCAAACCAATTACCCCTTTTCCCCTCCTCACCACTGCATTAGAGCTGTGATTGAAACAGCTCATCCTTTGTGAAGGAACTTTTTGGATGCACAGAATGGAAAAGTGTCATTTTGTTTGGACAGTTTTCTTTTTAATTTTAAGTCTCATACCAAAGACATTTAGGTTTATTTTAACATCTTGTCGCCCAAACCATGAAGTATATATGCATAACATGGCTTTATGGTATGTACCGCTGCATCGTTTATTGTCGTTTTGGTTGGCTTGTCAGGTGTCAGCAACAACAAGTGCAAAACTTCATGAAGTACAAACCGAACAAAAAAAGTAATATACACCTCACGGGATGATACAAAACCAGACAAAAAATAAGTAAATAAATAATAAATATAAAGCAAAATGTAGACACTTACGGCTGTCCATATGATCTTATTGTTTTGTCTTTATATATTTTTTTCAATTGGAATATATTTCTACAATCTTTTATCTCATTGTAAAGAGAATTCCATAGTTTAACCCCCACCACTGATATACACATTTGTTTTAAAGTTGTCCTTGAATACTGATGTTGGAAATGACCTTTTCTTTTATGCTCTTCATTCTCAGAAGTGATGACAAACATTTTTTGTAAATCTGCTAGTAATGTTTTACTTTTAGCCTTAAACATAACACATAATGTCTGTAACTTTACTAGCTCCTGTAATTTACATAAACCAGAATTAATAAATAATATGTTAGGTTGTTCTAGATATTCTGCTTTATGAATAATCCTTATAACTCTTTTCTGTAGTTGATACAATGCCTTTGTTATTCTTATGTGTTCCCCCACACTTCCACACAGTAGCTGATATATGGCAATATAAGTGCACAATACAATTTACGCATTGCCCTATATTCTAACACTTATTTTACCTTATTCAATAAAAAAAATACCCTTAGACATCTTTTTCCGTATATGTGCAAAATAAAATTTCCATGTCAGACCGTCATCCAGTATCACTCTTAAAAATCTAAGTTCAGAAACCTTTTCAATATCAATTCCATCTACTGACAGTTTGATAATTTCCTCCCTTTTCCTCTTACAAAAAATCATAAACTTTGGTTTTTTTATATTTAATGATAATTTATTGACATCAAACCATCTCTTAAGTTTAATCATTTCCTGTTCAATAATGTTTGATAACGCTTTTAAGTTCCGAACTATAAAAGTTGGTATCGTCCGCAAATAATACAAATTTCAACAACTTTGATACCTCACATATATCATTAATAAATAAAATAAACAATGTTGGTCCCAAAACCAAACCTTGTGGAATTCCTCATTCAATCTTCATTTGTTCAAATGTATTACCCACAAAATCCACAAACTCTTGTCTATTATCTAAATAACTTCTTAGCCAGTCTAAAACTACTCCTCTCACACCAAATGAATGCAACTTCGACAATAATATAGAATGATCTATAGTGTCAAATGTTTTTTTAAGATCGGTAAACACCCCTATAGTGTATTTCTTATTATCAGTTCCTGTTGCTATATCCTCCATTATATTCATTACAGCTGAAGCAGTGGATCTATTGGCCCGGAATCCATACTGGCTGATATATATATATATATATATATATATATATATATATATATATATATATATATATATATATATATATATATATATATATATATATATATATATATACGTATATATAAATATATATATATATATATATATATATATATATATATATATATATATATATATATACGTATATATAAATATATATATATATATATATATATATATATATATATATATATATATATATATATATATATATATATATTTCTGGGGGTACTCTCGGGGCCTGCTTGTCCGGCGGGAGTTGGCGCCTCAGGCTACTGCATCTGGGCTGCGTGTTTGGAGCTCCTGTGTCCCACCGTCCATCCCTTCCGGATGCCCGTCTTGGTTGGGGCCTGCTGGGTCTAGTCCCCGCGTCTATTGTGGTAGCTTGGTGCACTGTAAAGTATTCCGCAGTGCTGCAAGTCGGCCAGCTGCTGTGGTAGTGAACTCGTGTGTCAGCGTGTCTGTGATCTTCTTTTAATTATTTTTTTATATTTTGTTTTTTTTAATAATTAAAAAAAAAAAAATTATTATTATTTGTTTTAATCTTCTTCTTCTTTTTTTGAATCCTCTGTCAGGGGGAGGATTGGACAGGGCAGTTGATGGATGTTCCATCTCCATCGTTGGGGTCTCTGCAGATGTGGTGGGTGATTCCTGTGGCCCCGTGCTGGGCGGTCCTGTGGCGGCCGACTTGGGTGGGGTGGCCTATGGTGGCTTGGGCTCGTGTGGGCCCAGTTTCTGGTGGGGCGGGGTCGGTTTTCTTGTCCGGTTGCGGGGAGTCTTTGGGCCGCTGGCTGGCTGTCCCCTGCTTCTCCCGTGCCTTGTCCTTTGCCAGGTGCGTCTGTCTACGGCCTGCTGCCGGCCCTTCTATGTATTGTTGCATTTGAAACAATTGTATTGTTGATAATAGAGGTAATTATTGTTATTATTCATTATCGATAGTGCTATTTATATTGGTATTTGTATTGCTCAATTCGTAGTGTAATAATTCTCGTAGTGTAATAATTCTCATTGTCATTTCTGTATTTATTTCAATAACTGCTTCTTTGCTGTCACTTTTACTATCATATTTGTACATATCCTATTTGCTGATGCTGTTCTGTTGTTGTTGTTGTTGTTGTTATTGTTGTGTTTGTTGTTGTTGTTGTCTCTTTGTCTTATGCCCCTCTTGTCCCCCTCTGTTTTCCTTTTTTTCTCTTTCTATCTCCTCCTGCTCCGGCCCGGCTGCACCAAATAATAATATGAATCCATTTAATAAAGTCAAATACAAATAAGGCAACAAGAGAAGCATCCCACACTTCTCTTTTGTAAAGTAAATCTGTATAGTCGATATGGGCATCTACATCAACAATATGATTTGCCTGAGTAGCTGGACAGGACAAAAAAAAAAGAAGTATGTACCGCCGCATGTGGCCATTTAAATCAATCCCATTCATTTTTACTTATGTGCATCCCTGCATAAAATTGACTGGGTAGTCATTTACAGAAGGTAGTAAAGCACTGTCACTCTGCCGACTTTTACTCTGCCAGCAGGCCAATTGAATCAACCCACCCGTCCTGAGTGTGAGGTACTGGCCCCTGGTAATGTGTGTGTGCCCAGTGCCAGGCACCATTGACTCCCACTGGCACAGCCGTGGCTGTACAGCTGGCAAGGCCAGGCCGGAATTACACTCGCCACACCATCCTTGTTCTCTGGGTCTGACCTCGGGTTGTTCAAGAGGACTTGGACAGTGTTGCCAGATCTCACAGGAGAAACAAGCAACCAGCTCTAGGAAAACAAACCACATCTGTGCAAAACAGAGTCTGGATAATAGTGTAATACATGTAAATTAGTGCTGTCAAATTATATTGTTTTAATATTAGATTAATCACACTTGTGAATTTGGATTAATTGTGATTTTTCACAGTAAATTTGCTTACATTATTTAAATTACCCTAAATAAAGGCCCCAGTATTTTCACACAACTGCAATTTTATTTTCAGAATTTTTTTAAATGTACTAGAAGACACATCACATATTTGCTAAAAACTAGGTAACAGTTTTATCTAAAGTCAGGTAGGGATTTATTATGAGGTGAAATTTACCAGTCAACACACCAGTGGAAGTCTCCTCACTCATTGACCTGGAGCCTCACATAATAGGACTTTCCCACTAAAAAATGATGTACACTCAAATCCAGAAAACATATATGCACACGCATGAATCGTAATACATTTATTTTTGACATCCAAATCAATGTGGAATTGATTGGCTGGCCATGCCTGGGCCACACCCCCATTCAAATACATATTTAAATTAGCCATGTCCCTCAGATTCCACCCTTCACACAGTCAGAAATGGCAAACCCCAAAAATAATTAGCAAGACGGCAAAAAATAATCTTGCTGAAGTGTAAAATGTACTTTATTCCACTATTGTTGCAAGTTAGTGCAGCAGTGCATCCGAAAGGGAAAAGGTGTGGCTTAGTAATTTGCCTTTTACACACAGTTTTTTTTAACATGAGTACCGTATTTTTCGGAGTATAAGTCGCACCGCAGTATAAGTCGCACCTGCCGAAAATGCATAGTAAAAAAGGAAAAAAACATAAGTCGCACTGGAGCCCAGCCAAACTATGAAAAAAACTGCGACTTATAGTCCGAAAAATACGGTACTTTGCACACAGACAATCAGGGGCTTGTTTGAAAGATCTTAAAAACTAGAATAACATCACAATATATTCTATTTTTTCTATTTATAATCTATTCCTATTAATCTGTGCTATTTATAACCTTCTTTATTCATATCATATTATATTTCAAAGAATAATTGTTCTTGTGGTACTCATTAGGCTAATTATGAGACCTTTGGTCTATTTCTTTTATCCAAATTGACACATTCCATCCATCCATCCATTTTCTACCGCTTATTCCCTTCTGGGTCGCTGGGGGCGCTGGAGCCTATCTCAGCTACAATCGGGCGGAAGGCGGGGTACACCCTGGACAAGTCGCCACCTCATCACAGGGCCAACACAGATAGACAGACAACATTCACACTCACATTCACACACTAGGGCCAATTTATTCCAAGTGGGAAAAATAGCCCTGTTGTACAAAACACAAATACATGTCCACTGCAGCGGATGCTGGTTCTCAGGAGGTTACGAATAGATATTACTCTAATTTTCTTGCCACCTGCAGTAGTGGGTAGAGCAGTTAAACCCTGTACTCAAGTAAGAGTGCATTTACTTTAAAGTAATAAGACTCAAGTAAAAGTAAGGCTGAGTAAGGCCTTGTTCATACTGCAGGTCAATTCTGATTTTTATGCCCATATGTGACCGGTTTTGGATTCCTGTCAATGTGAACAATACAATTCTGACCTCTTTTGAATGTGGATATACATCAAATATGTATCTAATGCGACTGCAGTTTGAACAATCGGGTCACTTTCATCCGACCAATACGTCATCAAAAAGCGATATAGGTCATAATTATTCGCCAAAATAGATGGTTGCAAAATACATAGTTGACAAATGAGCAGAACACAGATAAAAATATTTTTTCCGGAACGCACGTCAATGTTCCACCACACCTGACTCTGACTGCTCGCCCACATGCTCTTCGGAGCAGACATTGCCATCTTCCTAATCTTCTATGTGCAGTAATTTGGTTCAGAAAATGTTCACTTGACTGCACAAAAATCCTTGAAATTGCCACAACTTTGCCAGGACTGAGACCTACGATAAACAAAAACGTAAACGCAACACTTCTGTTTTTGTCCCCATTTTTCATGAATTGAACTCAAAGATCTAAAACTTTTACGATAAACACAAAATGCCTATTCCTCTCACATATTGTTCACAAATCTGTCTAAATCTGTGTTAGTGAGCATTTCTTCTTTGCCAAGATAATCCATCCCACTTCACAGGTGTGGCATATCAAGATGCTGATTAAGCAGCATGAATATTGCACAGATGTGCCTTAGGCTGCCGACAATAAAAGGCCACTCTAAAATGTACAGTTTTATCACACAGCGCAATGCCACAGATGTCACAAGTTTTGAGGGGACGTGCAGTAGGCATGCTGATGGCAGGAATGTCCACCAGAGCTGTTGCCCGTGAATTGAATGTTCATTTCTCTACCATAAGCCGTCCCCAAAGGCGTTTCAGAGAATTTGGCAGTACATCCAACCGGCCTCACAACCGTAGCCCACGTGTAACCACACCATCCCAGGACCTTCACACCCAGCAAGTGCACCTACATGATCGTCTGAGACCAGCCACCAAGACAGCTGCTGCAACAGTTGGTTTGCATAACCAAATAATTTCTTCACAAACTGTGAGAAACTGTCTCAGGGAAGCTCATGTGCATGCTCGTCGTCCTCATCTGGTTCTCGACCTGCCTGCAGTTTGTCTTGAGTGGGCAAATGCTCACATTCGATGGCGTCTGGCACGTTGGAGAGGTGTTTTCTTCATGGATGAATCCAGGTTTTTACTGTTCTGGGCAGATGGCAGACAGCGTGTGTGGTGTAGTGTGGGAGAGTGGTTTGCTGATGTCAACGTTGTAAATCGAGTGGCCCAAGGTGGGGGTGGGGTTATGGACAACAAACACAAGTGCATTTTATTGATGGCATTTGAATGCACAGAGATACCGTGACGAGATCCTGAGGGCTGCTGTTGTGCCATTCACCCGAGACGATCACCTCATGTTGCAGCATGACAATGCACAACCCCATGTTGCAAGGATCTGTACACAATTCCTGAAAGCTGAAAACATCCCAGTTCTTGCATGGCCAGCATACTCACCGGACATGTCACCCATTGAGTTTGGGATGCTGTAGATCGGCGTATACGACAGCGTGTTCCAGTTCCTGCCAATATCCAGCAACTTCACACAGCCATTAAAGAGGAGTGGACCAACATTCCACAGACCACAATCAACAACCTCATCAACTCTATGCAAAGTGTTGCACTGCGCGAGGCAAATGTGGTCACACCAGATACTGACTGCTTTTCTGACCCCGCCCCCCAGACCCCCAATGAGGCAAAACTGCACATTTTAGAGAGGTATTTTATTGTGGCCAGCCAAAGGCACACCTGTGCAATAATCATGCTGTTAAATCAGCATCTTGATATGCCACACTTATGAGGTGGGATGGATTATCTTGGCATAGAAGAAATGCTCACTGACACAGATTTAGACAGATTTGTTAACAATATTTGAGAGGAATAGATATTTTGTGTACATAGGAAAAGTTTTTGATCTTTGAGTTCTACTCATGAAAAATGGGAGCAAAAATAATAGTGTTGCGTTTATATTTTTGTTCAGTATATTAGAATCGGAGCCATGTTTACTTCCATAAACACTGCAGCCCGTATGACATGATTGCATTCGGATCAGATTACGTTCACATTAGACATTTTTTTTTTTTTGTATTGTGAACATTTACATAAAAAGATCGGATTTGACAAAAAAGATGGAGATTTTACAGTCACATATGACATAATAAGGCTAATGTTAACATATGCACCACCAAAACAAAACAAAAAAGTATCTGCAATTTACTACAACATGTTTTATGTACTTGGAAGTGGAATTCTTGTAGCCTGAAATGTAAACATTTACTGACACACATGGTATAAATGTTTTTTTTTTTCTGTGATTGGTGAAATGGAGTCAAACGCCACTAGATTGGTGATACAGTCATGTGACAGTACTCGCTAAGTCGTCGGTATTACCAGCCAACAGAATACCTCTTTGCAAGTAGTAATCAATAGATTATAAATACTTAAAATTATAATGTATCAGAATGAAAGTCACTGTAGCAAAGTAAAAGTAGCATTTCTTCTTCACAAAAATACTCACGTAAAAGTAAAAAGTATGTTGCATTAAAACTACTCCGACAAGCACAATTTATCTAAAAAGTTACTTATGTAAATGTAACAAAGTAAATGTAGCACGTTACTACCCACTTCTGGTCACCTGTAACATAAAGCTACGATGTCGATGTTTTGTTCTGATAGGTTAGCATATATTGACCTTCCTTGGATAGGTTGTATCATCTTTAATGCGCAACGTAGCAAAATTGCACCCAGTTTGCCGCCCCCGGTGGAAGAAATGTGGACAACTCTGCTAGAAACACAGTAGATGGACACATACTGTAGATTAGTCAGGGGTCATGCAGCCTGCATGCTGATCAATAGACACTGTCTTAGTGATTGGTGACAGTCATTCACATTGCTGTCTTTATTTATAGAATGCCATAGTACTTTTGATTAAGCTTGTTTTCCTCATTGTATTCATTTAATTATTTCCCCTCCTTTTTTTTTTACTGACATTTTTATTAGTTATTGAATGTTGAAAGTAGGGATGTTCCGATCAGGGTTTTATACTGCACTAGGGTTGTACAGTATACTGGTATTAGTATAGTACCGCGATACTAATGAATCATTTTCGGTACGATACCGCCTCTGAAAAGTATCGGTCCCGCGCCCCCCTCCCGCGCCCGCGTCAGGGTCACGTCCTGTCATTGCTGGTTTACGAGCAGACAAGCATGTTCGGCGGCACACAATCACAGAGTACTTGCAAGCAGACACAGTGTGTAGACAGAAAAGGGAAAACGGATGCATTTTGGCTTAAAAACTAACGATAAAGGTGAAGTTATAACACTGAAACGCACTCAGGAAGAGGTGCTTTAAGACATTGCTAGCTAGCTAGCGGTTAACGTCTATCCGCCGTCGGCAGTGTTGTAGCTACTTCTAAATCACTAATCCTCGTCTCCATGGCGACAAATAAAGTACATTTCTTACAAGTATCATATCTGCAGGACACAGAATAGCTAAACATGCTTTGACTACACACCGTAGCTCATCGGCATCAAAATGTAAACAAACGCCATTGGTGGATCTACACCTAACATCCACTGTAATGATATCAAGTACAAGCACGTATCAAGTCATACACAACGTTGGTTATTTAGAACATACTCATAATCTGTTTATGCAATCAAAGTTGCTCAAATTTGATGACCTTGTTAAATATAATATATTAATAATCTTATATAAAGCTTTTAACAAATTATTGCCACCTAATTTACAACGTTTTTTTATAAGACGAGTACAGGCTCATAACTTGAGAGGCTTTGGATATTTCTTATTGCCGAGAGCTCAAACAACTCGTAAACGTTTTTGTGTGTCTGTATGCGGAGTAAAACTATGGAACAAGCTGGACTTACAACACAAGCAATGCCAAACTATTAATCGATTTAAACTATTATACAAACATGGGGTCTGGTTCAAATATAGAGATGAGGGTCTTTATTTGACCTGCTGCTATACTCTGTCTCAAAGTGTTAACATGTGCTCAATGTTTCTTTACCATTATTGCTATGTTGACTATTACCATTATTGCTATGTTGTCTATTACCATTATTGCTATGTTGACTATTACCATTATTGCTATGTTGTCTATTACCATTATTGCTATGTTGTCTATTACCATTGTTGGTATATTAATTATTCCTACATTGTTGATATAAATTATTGTTACAGTGTAATAATTATTGTTACCTGTGGTAATGCCACTATGATACAACATCTGTATTATAATCCTTGAACAAAGTAAGAGTGAAACTCATGTGAATAATCACTGAATGGAGAACTGGGGCTGGGATTAAATAAATTATCTTCTTCCCACTCCCTTTCAGGCAAAACTGGACAATAATGCACTATATTAATTTATATTATTATGTTTTGTCAACTTGTACTTCTTTGTCATTGCCTGACATAAATAAAGAAAAAAGAAAAAAAGAAAAGAAAAAAAAAGTCGATACTACTATGATTACATCGATATTTGTTGGCATCAAAACATCTTCTTTCATTTTTTTTAAATGTATATTATGTTTATAAACTCAGGAAATATGTCCCTGGACACATGAGTACTTTGAATATGACCAATGTATGATCCTGTAACTACTTGGTATCAGATTGATACCCACATTTGTGGTATCATCCAAAACTAATGTAAAGTATCAAACAAGAGAAGAATAATTGATTATTACATTTTAACAGAAGTGTAGATAGAACATGTTGAAACAGGAAGTAAGCAGATATTAACAGTAAATGAACAAGTAGATTAATAATTAATTTTCTACCACTTGTCCTTAATAATGTTGACAAAATAGTAGAATGATAAATGACACAATGTGTTACTGCATACGTCAGCAGACTAATGAGGAGCCTTTGTTTGTTTACTTACTACTAAAAGACAAGTTGTCTAGTATGTTCACTATTTTATTTAAGGGCTTAACTGCAATAAGAAACATATGTTTAATGTACCCTAAGATTTTTTGTTAAAATAAAGCCAATAATGCAATTTTTTTGTGGTCCCCTTTATTTAGAAAAGTACCGAAAAGCACCGAAAAGTACAGAAATAATTTTACTACCGGTACCAAAATATTGGTATCGCTACAACACTATACTGCACATACTGATCATTAATGAGTGACCTTTTGAATACATAGTCAATAGCACACAATAACTAAAGACAAGTAAAAACTACTATTACTTATTTAAAACCTTTGGTTTTTGGCCTCAAAGCCCTTATATGTTCAGATAATTATTTCTGGAGTTTAACATGAACAAAAATAATGCAAAATTATTTTGAGACAATACAAATATCGACCCAATCACTCGAGTATCAACCATATACCGATAGCAGTGGCGGGTTGTGCGTTTCTTACATAGGCCTTCAGTGATGTCCAACTTAGTCCGATTTGAATAAATACCCCTCAAAATACCATAATTGATGTCACTACCTGACCATGGCTGGAGAAATACCCCACAGAAACACACTTGATCACTCCTGGGCATTGAATCACCAAAACAGACAATAAAAATAATTATTTAACCCTGGACTTTGGCTCACGGGCATTCTGTCGGTCCCAGGGGAACCCACCTCACAAAGACTTCCACACAGGCTATATATTGGCACATTTAAAAATCAATAAACCCGCATCAGCATTTAAAACATATCTTACGTGGTACTGTCAAATTTAAAATGATTGTAAAAAACATAATAAATGTGGAAAAATAAATGAATAAAATATTTTAACTCACGTTTTGCTCTCCTTCTTTGTGAGTTAAAAAAGTGAGTACCGATGATTTCTCTGCTGGCCGGGTATGGCCACAGGGCCACTTCCTGCTTTTCGCAATTTAAAACTTGTGATTGGATACTCGCTTGGGAGTGACAAGTGAAAAATCGTAACGTAAGGCTACCTAGATGGGTTACTGTCAACAACTTGTGATCTGAATTCACACAGCGCTGGCAACAAGCTAGCTGAATTCTGATTGGATAAAAACTCTAACCTAAAAACAAGCAAAACTGGAGCCTAATAAGACATGATGAGAATACGATGAATAATTTATGGAAAGTAGATTAAAATTCACTTTTATTAATCTATGATCATGATTTATGTTAGGCCTTGCTTGCCCTGATGGCCCACTACTGACTGATAGTATATTTGGTATTGAAACCACCGATTTATGGATCACTTAAACCCTCATCGTATACCGTATTTTTCGGAGTATAAATCGCTCCGGAGTATAAGTCGCACCGGCCGAAAATGCATAATAAAGAAAGAAAAAGTATAAGTCGCATTTTTTGGGGAAATTTATTTGATAAAACCCAACACCAAGAATAGACATTTGAAAGGCAATTTAAAATAAATAAAGAATAGTAAACAACAGGCTGAATAAGTGTACGTTATATGACGCATAAATAACCAACCTAGAACGTGCCTGGTATGTTAACGTAACATATTATGGTAAGAGTCATTCAAATAACTATAACATATATATATATATATATATATATATATATATATATATATATATATATATATATATATATATATATATGTATATGTATATGTATATATATATATATATTTAAATTTTCCTGAGGGAACTCTCCTGAAGGAATCAATAAAGTACTATCTAACATATAGAACATGCTATACGTTTACCAAACAATCTGTCACTCCTAATCGCAAAATCCCATGAAATCTTATACGTCTAGTCTCTTACGTGAATGAGCTAAATAATATTATTTGATATTTTACGGTAATGTGTTAATAATTTCACACATAAGTCGCTCCTGAGTATAAGTCGCAACCCCGGCCAAACTATGAAAAAAACTGTGACTTATAGTCCGAAAAATACGGTACATCATGTAGTGATACACCAATTGTTGCTATACTATCATCTCTCTAGACTCTTATTAATCTACTTTCCTGTTAATAACTGCCTACTTTTGCTGTAGTGCTGCTCTATCTACACTTCTTAAACTTTATTAAGCAGTTGGGTTTTTTTGGTGGTGTTTTAACCTATCTTAAAGGGGCCATATTATGTAAAACCAGCATTTCTTACCTATTGGTACATACTGTTGTGTATTTGTCCCGAAAATGTGAAATTAATCCGTGGAGGCATTGCAGAGATATTTATAAAACAATCTTGCCTTCCTTCATACTTCCGAGCCGTTTGGAATTTGCTCATGTGACTTATTTCACACGGGTGACGTTAGCGGATTATTCATATATGGTAGAAATTTACACAGTGTTTTGTGCAAGTCTGCCATTGTCGTCAAAAAGATCATTCTTTTTCTCTATACTCTTGTTGTGGGGCAGACTGTGTCGCTGTTACCATTTTTAATACAAAGTAGTATATATTTCAAATTTAATCTGTAAGAAGCATCGCTAACGAAGCGTTAAAATCTACAACAAACATGGCAGGAAGAAGACACTGTGGAAGTGGCGTCACGTAAATAAGACTACCCACAAAACTGCGCATCCTGAAGACAAGACAGTCAGAAAGCGACTTGAGGAAGATCTGTAAATAATTTATGCACACTTTGACCGAAGAACCACCATTATATTTTATGCAGACCACAAGGAAGTGTTTTAAATGTATAAAACAAAATCATAATACGACCCCTTTATTGTTAGGGGTGTAATGATAACCGGTATTAATGATGATCGTGGCAAAACACCCAACGATTAGTATTACCCTTTTAAATTAGAAAAATAAAAAAATGTGATTGATAACTTCACTTTAACTTACGGACTGACAGGCGCCACCTTGCAAGCTTAAATGCTAACATGAAAACATTAACGTCTTTCCCCATTAAGAAACGACATACCCTGAACTCTTATTTAAACACATTACTGTCTGAGCAACTGAGCTATGCAGTTGTGTACATTGAATCTACAAGCTGTGCTCTCAGAACAGAAATATGATAATCGATCATGTTAGGTTTGCTCTGCATAGCAGGAGCGGTGACCTCAAAACGTAGGAGATTGCAAACTGCGTGCAAGTAAGAGTATTTAATGTCAACAAATCCAAAATACACACTCGAGTGCAGCGGTGAAAATGCACAGAAAAAACACGGGGAAGCAATGCGTGAAAAAAGGTAGCTGACAGAGAGCTAACAAACAAAAGTAGTCATGCAAAAATCAACTATCCACTAATTGTGTGAGTGACTCCAAACTTCCATAAGCGATGATCTCACACCGACAAAGAAATGTGACTGGCTTAAAAATGCCACCAACATGAAGCGCCGTCGGCATGCTTACCACCCAGACATTTACGCAACAGTAAGTAGGTCGAAGCTAATATTTTGAAATTACTCATAATGTATTGAATTACTGTTACAATTAAAGACAGTAGAGCAGTGGTTCTTAACCTTGTTGGAGGTACCGAACCCCACCAGTGTCATATGCGCATTCACCGAACCCTTCTTTAGTGAAAAATAAAATGTTGTTTTTTTTCAAATTCAAGACGAAGTTATATGTTTTTGGTAACACTTTAGTATGGGGAAGATATTCTAAGTAACAAAGACTTAATTTAGAGTTTTTTGGACACTAGGGGAACATATTCTAAGTAACAAAGACTTAATTTAGAGTTATTTAGTTAGGGTTAGGGTAAGAGGGTTAGGGCCATGGTTAGAGGGTTAGGCTTATAATAAGGCCATGCTGAATAAGGCATTAATAAGCAGTGTTGGGTTAGTTACTGAAAACCAGTAACTAGTTACGTTACTAGTTACTTTATTTCAAAAGTAACTCAGTTACTAACTCAGTTACTTAAACCAAAAAGTAATGCGTTACTGTGAAAAGTAACTATTTAGTTACTTATATATATTTTTTAATTTTTTTAAGGCCCCATTTAATGCCCTTTTAGCCTTCATTTTAGTACTGTTATTGCACTGGAAAATAATACAATCTGTTGATCAACTTGACATGCATTTGCATCACTGAACTCTGCTAAGCAATGTGGTCTACATACAACACACAAAGACAAAGATATGTTTTAAAGGGCCAATTTGTTTCAGACCAGAACAAATTGACAAAACTATTTTAAATAGCTGCAACTTAACATACATAAGTAACAAACAGCATAATAACAACATAGCTGTAAAACAAGAAAGGCACACACTACATACATAAAGCCTAACCAGGCGTTTTCTCAAGGAATTCTGAAATAAAATCATGTCTGAAGCCCAGAACACTCTACACATTTCCCCACTTAGTTTAGAGAAAAGGAAATATTAGCCTGGCCCACTAGTATCCCTCTTTAGGTTTGTGAACTTTATAGTCTAAACATTTAGAGTGATGTGATAATCAAACACTCTAAAAGTCTAAAATGAAAGAGTATATAAGAGAATTGACAGAGTGTGTGTACCTTCAGTGTGCAGTGCCTCATTAAAATCCAGCCGCTGTTGGAGGTGGAGGTGAAGTGTGTGTCTCTTTACTAGCTTCGTCGAAGCATGTTGTTTTTGTCGCTGTTTCAGCATATTTGAAACTTACATTAAACTAAAATGTTCTTTTCTTTGTGGTCGATAAAAGAAACGTACTGAAAATATCTCCATTTTAAGAAACTCGGCTTCGGGGTTCGCCATGACGTCTTGATAGTAGACACAGACACGCCCCCTCCCACACACACACACTCACACACACACACACACGTACACACAGACAGCGCGCGGCGCGCCTCTTTTTTGTCGCCTCTTCAGCAGCGCTGCAACACTCAGATCTTCTCAGTTTCTAGCCGATACTACATAAAAAATAACGCAAAATAACGCAGTAACGCATCATGTAGTAACGGTAACGGAGTTACTGAATATAAAAAATAACGCGTTAGATTACTAGTTACCGCCGATAGTAACGGCGTTACAGTAACGCGTTACTTTGTAATGCGTTAGTCCCAACACTGTTAATAAGTACTTAATAATGACTAGTTAAGAGCCAATATGTTACTAATTTGCATGTTAATAAGCAACTAATTAATGGTAAATATGTTCCCCATACTAAAGTGTTACCATGTTTTTTTACTGGTGCACAAAATGAACCGTGCATGAACATCACCTTGTTCAAAGAACAAAACCAACACAGTGCATAAACTCACAACAAATTACACACCTGCAAATCAGTCTGACTTCTGCTGTTGACGTATCCGTAATATGCCGATAGGGAGAAGTTTTTATTTACACGATGAGTCGGGTGTGTCTTAATCTCCGCCGAACCCTTGAGCCTGACTTACCGAACCCCTAGGGTTCGATCAAACCCAGGTTAAGAACCACTGCAGTAGAGCAAGAGCAAGACCACTTACTCTACCACTACTGTTGTTATACTCCAGGGGCGAGTTTTTCCGTCAATTTAATAAGTCACGATATCTGACAGTGTACTTTAATCCAGTGTTTTTTTAACCTTTTTTGAGCCGAGGCACATTTTTTCATTAAAAAAATACGGAGGCACACCACCAGCAGAATAGGTTAAAAAATGAAACTCCACCAGGTTGTCGTGCCTTATTTTGAGTTTGTTGTTGTTTCTTGTGTGTAGTGCTTTAGTTCCTGTCTTGCGCTGTTATTTTGGTGGCCCTTCCCTTTTGTTGGTGTTCTCCTGTAGCAGCTTCACGCCTTCCGTTGAGTGCTACTGCCCGCACCTGCTTTGTTTTTGCAATCAAGACTATTTAAGTTGCTATCCTTCTTTGTGATGACATTGTTGATTGTCATGTCATGTACGGATGTACTTTGTGAACGCCGTCTCTGCTCCACACGCTGTAAGTTTTTGCTGTCGTCCAGTATTCTGTTTTTGTTTACTTTGTAGCCAGTTCATCTTTACTTTTGTTTTGCATAGCCATCCCTATGCTTCAGTGCCTTTTCCGAGCAGGATTTGCATTTTGTTCATTTTTGGTTTAAGCATTACATACCTTTTTACCTGCACATTGTCTCCCACTATGCTCTGCATATTGGGATCATGACAAACCATCCTCGACACGTTCCGACTTCTACAAAGCAATGAACTACCTGCTGCCACCTACTGATATGGAGTATTACATGGTTACCCTGCCAAGCTCTACACAGCACAGACACTAGACAACGGCACATTATTATAATTATTGATTTGCAAAATATATTTTTTGGATCAATTAGGTGAAGTTGCATAGTTTCCCACAGCACACTAGACAATATCTCATGGCTGCACAGTGGTTGAAAAACACTGCTTTAATCGATAACCTCGGGACACTGTTCAGCTATTAATTGCACAACTTGACAACCCAAAAGACCAGATTGTTTTCATTTTATAAGCTAACACACCATGAAAGACAAGTTTGTGAAAAATACTTATGGCTTTATTCATGGAGTGCAGGTCTTTTTTGAGATGCCCTGCAATAATAAAAGTGGTTTCAACTTCAAAGATGCGCTATCCTTTACACCAGGGGTGTCAAATGTATGGCCCGTGGGCCGGATCAGGCCCGCGAACAGGTTTTATCCGGCCCGCGGGATGAGTTTGCTAAGTATAAAAATGAGCCGCCATTTTTTAATGGAAGAAACTGCTGTTCTAAATGAGTCCACAAATGTCGCAATAGCAATACTTTTGTATCTTTGTAGATGATGCTACATATGTAAAAAAAAAAAAAAAAAAATTAACCACATGATGTGAGTACATTAGTCGAGGAAAATGAGCAAACTACATAAATAATAGGGCTGTGAATCTTTGGGTGTCCCACGATTCGATTCAATATCGATTCTTGGGGTCACGATTCGTTTCAAAATCGATTTTTTTTTTCTTCAATTCAACACGATTCTCTATTCATTCAATACATAGGATTTCAGCAGGATCGACCCCAGTCTGCTGACATGCAAGCAGAGTAGTAGATTTTTGTAAAACGCTTTTATAATTGTAAAGGACAATGTTTTATCAACTGATTGCAATAATGTAAATTTGTTTTAACTATTAAATGAACCAAAAATATGACTTATTTTATCTTTGTGAAAATATTGGACACAGTGTGTTGTCAAGCTTATGAGATGCGATGCAATGTTCACTGTGACACTATTGTTCTTCTTTTTTTTTTTCAATAAATGTCTAATGACAATGTCAACGAGGGATTTGTAATCACTGCTATGTTGACATTGTAACTAATATTGATACTGTTGTTGATAATATTCATTTTTGTTTCACTACTTTTGGTTTGTTCTGTGTCATGTTTGTGTCTCCTCTCAATTGCTCTGTTTATTGCAGTTCTGAGTGTTGCTGGGTCGGGTTTGGATTTGGAATTGGATTGCATTGTTATGGTATTGCTGTGTTTTGTTTTGTTGGATTGATTAATTAAAAAAATATATATATAATAAAAAATAATAATTTAAAATAAAAAAATTAAATAAAAAAATCGATTTTTTAAAAATGAGAATCGATTCTGAATCGCACAACGTGAGAATCGCGATTCGAATTTGAATCGATTTTTTCCCACACCCCTAATAAAAAACATACTGTAATTTGATTTTGATATTATTTTTTTATCTTGATAGATTGAAAATTAACACCAATTAGTTGACTGATGGACATTATCACATAATTTATTCAGAAAGTATAAATAATGACAAATAAAGATAGAATACTATTAACTGCAACATGTAAGTGTAAAAAGAACCCAACAACAACATTATGATTTGTACATTTTCAGAATGTGCTTGTTCTATTTTTAAACAAAGAAAACAATCTGAAGTTGTCTTTATTTTTAAGTTATCGTGCCGTGATTTTACCAGTCCGGCCCACTTGGGAGTACATTTTTCTCCATCTGGCCCCCGATCTAAAATGAGTTTGACAACTCCGCTTTACATTATATATTTTAGTCAACTAAATTTACTGTAATTTTTGCCGAGTAAAACGTTGAGGAATTTAGTCGACTAAAACTAAATAAAATGAGATGACTAAAATATGACTAAAACTAAAATACATTTTCATCTAAAACTAAATTAATAAAACTACATTAAAAACTACTGTCAAAACTAACACTGGAACTAAACAAAAACATTATTTTTTTCTCTCCAGTTCAGAGTAGTGAAATACACAGTTTTGTCTCTATGTGTTTCAGGTAGGGATGTCCGATAATGTTTTTTTGCCGATATCCGATATTCCGGTATTGACCAAACCCTTAATTACCGATACCGATATCAACCGATACCGATATCAACCGATATATACAGTCGTGGAATTAACACGTTATTATGCCTAATTTGGACAACCGGGTATGGTGAAGATAAGGTCGTTTTTAATCAAATAAAATAAATAAAATAAGATGAATACATTTAAAAAAAATTCTTGATTAAAATAGAAAGTAAAACAATATAAAAACAGTTATATAGAAACTAGTAATTAATGAAAATTAGTAAAATTAACTGTTAAAGGTTAGTACTATTAGTGGACCAGCAGCACACACAATCATGTGTGCTTACGGACTGTATCCCTTGCAGACTGTATTGATATATATTGATATATAATGTAGGAACCAGAATATTAATAACAGAAAGAAACAACCCTTTTGTGTGAGTGAGTGTGAATGAGTGTAAATGGGGGAAGAATGTTTTTTAGGCTGGTGTATTAATTGTAAGTGTATCTTGTGTTTTTATGTTGATTTAATACAAAAAAATTAAAAAAATTAAAAATAAAATAAATAAAAACTGATACCGATAATTAAAAAAAAACGATACCGATAATTTCCGATATTACATTTTAAAGCATTTATCGGCCGACATCTCTAGTTTCAGGCATAGTTTTGATACACTTATTTGGATGGCGCTAGACATGAAGCTTGGGGGCGGTCATAGGTCCTTGTGTCACTTCACCAAAGCTCATGTCACTGACTGGCAGAGGGGAGGGATGGTGGGGGCTCAGGCCAAAGCTGATTAATCTCTGATTGTAAAATCAATAAGGAGAAACTGTCATTTTTGTAAAGGAAGAATTGGAGCGAGAAAATAAATTAAGACTCCCAAGATTGGGCTGGATGTGTGCACACATTAATTCCGCTCGCTCTGTATTTTGGTAGCGGGGCGGCCACAGCTTCAATCTCTCATCTGCTGAGCCACGGCGTGCTCGACTGGCAGCCAACAGCCCCGTTATTAAACTATGTATATTTCATCGCAGCCGTGTGGAGAAATCACACACTTGCCCTTGCAACCCCCCCACACCCCCCATGTCATCATTCTTGATGAATCTATTTTGTTATTTTCTCAAGTGCATCATCCTGAGGGTTGATTAAATCAAGAAGTGAGAGCCATTGTCTGTCTCGCATGTCCCTTATCAGAAGCAATGTGTATGCTGTGGTCATTTGTCTTGAGTTGTTATAAGAAATGAAGAGCGCGGGCACTTTTCTCTGCTGCAAGATATTGCAGGAAGATTAATTTACCACTTCTCATCTCTTACCTTCTCAGTTTACTGTCTACCACGTCACCTCTAATATTTGTCAGGCTTATATATGCTGTTTTTTGGCCTCTTCATCCCTGTTTCCCTTCTGTCCTCTCATCTATTATGTCACACTTTTCTGAGCTCGGAGAGAATTCATGTCCTCATTGAATGGATTCTTACAGAAGACATAATATCAACTTTTACTGGGCCATTTGTCAGAATGGGCCCATCTGTGTTTCATGTGTTCTCATTATTTGCTTGTTGTATTTCTCATGCTGCATGGCCAGCGTGCATCTTCTACACGTGTGCATCCTGTGGCTTTTGAACACAGCTCTCTAATGTGCCTTTGCTGGGGATCCACTCATCATCCCATATGTCTTTGTTCTTCTCTGGGGCCATTAAGGATACATCAGGTTATCAGGAGGACTGGCAGAAGGAATAAAAACACTCTTTGGTTCTCAGGGTAAATACTCCTCAGGTCAGGGAGGCTTCACATACAGCTAGAGGCTGGAGATAAAAGCCATGTGGGATCGGAACCTGATAGATAGATCGCCTAAATAGTCACATATCTTATGTAAGGTTCTGGTTTAACAGGCTCGAGGTCTCGGGGCAGTTTACACAAGACACAATTTACTTAAAAACTAGGGCTGTCAAAACCATCAGATTAATTGCAGCGTTGCTATGGGATAATGTATATATATATTTACCCATAGTTACGCTGAAATTAATCTGATGTTTTTGACATTATACATATATATATATATATATATATATATATATATATATATATATATATATATATATATATATATATATATATATATATGTATGTGTGGGGAAAAAAATCACAAGACTACTTCATCTCTACAGGCCTGTTTCATGAGGGGTTCCCTCAATCATCAGGAGATTGATGATTGAGGGAACCCCTGATGAAACAGGCCTGTAGAGATGAAGTAGTCTTGTGATTTTTTTTCCCACACATACATATATTGCGCTCTACTATGGTATCGAGCACTATTTTTTGGATAACCTTATTAAGACATATATATATATATATATATATATATATATATATATATATATATATATATATATATATATATATATATATATATATATATATATATATATATATATATATATATATAGACATATATATATATATATATATATATATATATATATATATATATATATATATATATATATATATATATATGTCTTAATAAGGTTATCCAAAAAATAGTGCTCGATACCGTAGTAGAGCGCAATATATGTATGTGTGGGAAAAAAATCACAAGACTATTTCATCTCTACAGGCCTGTTTCATGGGGGGGGGTACCCTCAATCGTCAGGAGATTTTAATGGGAGTATTCGCATACCATGGTTTATATAGGGCACAGAGTGGGTGGGTACAGGCTGGCCTAGGGGCGTGGTAATTGGCTCATGTGTTACCTAGGAGGTGTTTCCGTCTATGGCGGCATGTTGTTACAATTTCGCTGCGCTTGTTGAGGGATGACAGGTCTGGACGGTAAATAATAAACAGTTTCTCTTTCAAGCATAGGTTGCATCTTTTATTACCACTATTGTAAGGTGTGCTGGATGCAAGAATTTGCCATGTTATTGAATATTCAACATTATTGTCTTTGAGGTCCCAAATGTGTTTGCTGAGTTCTGTGGTATTTCGCAGGTTTTTGTTCCTGAAAGAGGCCTTGTGATTGTTCCATCTGGTTTTGAATTCTCCCTCGGTTAATCCTACATATGTGTCGGATGTGTTAATGTCCTTGCGTATTACCTTAGATTGGTAGACAACTGATGTTTGTAAGCACCCCCCGTTGAGAGGGCAATCAGGTTTCTTTCGACAATTACATCCTTTGTTGGTTTTGGAGTCGCTCTGTCTGAGGGCCGGCGGCTCATTTGCAATTGTTTTGTTGTGGTTTGAGATGATTTGTCGTATATTGTTCATGCAGCTGTAGCTCAATTTAATGTTGTTCTTGTTGAATACTTTTCTTAGGATGTTGTCTTTGGGAAAGTGTTTGTCAATCAGATTGAGGAATTTGTGTCCAATGTTCGTTGAGACGTTTTTGCTGTATGGGGGGTTGTACCAGATGATGTCGTTCCGTTTTCTGTTCTTTTTTGGCTGGTTTCCTGGCGTGGGTTCATAGGTGAGGGTGAAATTGTATCCGCTTTCATCAAGGGCTTTTTGGTACGGGGGGGTTGCTTGGTCAAATTCAGCTTTGCTAGATGACAGCATCGATAGCCTTTTATTGATTCCGGTAGGTATTCTTTTCGTGGTGGTGGGTGGGTGGTTGCTGTCATGGTGCACGTATTGGAGTGTTGTGTTGGGTTTCGTGAATGGTTGGTAGCTGTTATTTCTCAGGTTGAAAGTGACGTCAAGGAAGTTGACGGTTTGCTTGTTGGCTTCAATCGTGATCCGTAGGCCGTTCTCTTTGAAAATTTGGCATATGCGCTTCTTGGTATTCTCGCTGCTCCTTGGTGAGGCGCGACACACTGCCAGTCCGTCATCACGGTAAATACCAAGGTTCAAATTGAGGCTAGCGAGCTGGGAGAGGAGGAAACTCCCAACGAGTTCACACGTTTCTGCTCCGTCAAAACTTCCCATAGTGACGTCAAATGTTGCATTGTTCTTTTTTTGCCATGGTGTACTGTTGTGGATGAGAATGGAGTTTTTTGCGTGGATGATGATGTTTCTTTCGTTGCCTGTGATTGAGTCGTAGTCTGAGGCGAAGTCTAGTGCTTGAGTCAGTAGGTCTTGCGTGATGGAAGGGTAAAATTCCTCAATATCAAAGGAGATAAAGTTGTGCTGTTGTTTGTCTTGGATGTTGTTGAACCATTTGATTACTGCTGCTGTATTTCTCCATTGGTTGAGTGGTGTTTTGTCCTTGATTTTTGTGTTGACTCTGTCCAGGATTATTTTGCTGATTTTTCCTATTTCAGATTTAGTTGGGTTTATTAGTCGGCATGTTGGGTTATTTGCGAAGTTGGGTTTGTGGTCCTTCAATGTGATGAAGGCTTCCTTGTTGGCTGTGGCGTCCACCCTGTCCTCAATGTCCAGTTCAGCCGCGATCCTTTTATTTTCCAGGTGGATGTTCTGTAAGGTGTTGGGTTGCGCTTTTTTGTATGATTTGGTGATGCTTCTGTCCAGTAAGGTGTGGTGTTCTGGTATGTCCATTCTGTAGAAGTTTGTGGTTTTATCGGCAGCTATGATGAGGTTGTTTACTTTCTCGATGCGCTCCTTGTCATTTTTCAGCTTGGTGAGGAGTGGGTTGCGGATTGGCTTGAATTTGACTGATTGTATCATTTTGAGCATGTCGTTCTCAAAATCCTTTAGTTCCTCAACTGTGGGTGGGTTCTTGGTAGATTTGAATCCGTAAGTTTCCTTTTGCATTCCTTTTGTTTCAGGGTGGAGGAAAAAATGTGCTTTCCACCGCATCCTTCTTAGGAAGTGTTCCGTCTTTTCTATGAGCCTTAGCTTGTAGTCATTCTGCGCGGGTATGGGAATGTTCTTCGTGGAGTAGTCGATGTTGAATATTTCCATTTCTGATCGTCGTACAGTGCTCAACAAATGTCAATTTGGAGCGGAGTATATGTCTTAATAAGGTTATCCAAAAAATAGTGCTCGATACCGTAGTAGAGCGCAATATATGTACCGTATTTTCCGCACTATAAGGCGCACCGGATTATTAGCCGCACCTTCTATGAATTACATATTTCATAATTTTGTCCACCAATAAGCCGCCCCGGACTATAAGCCGCGCCTACGCTGCGCTAAAGTGAATGTCAAAAAAACGCTGCGCTAAAGTAAATGTCAAAAAAACAGTCAGATAGTTCAGTCAAACTTTAATAATATATTGAAAACCAGCGTTCTAACAACTCTGTCCCAAAATGTACGCAAATGTGCAATCACAAACATAGTAAAATTCAAAATGGTGTAGAGCAAAAGCAACATAATATTGCTCGAACGTTAATGTCACAACACACAAAATAAACATAGCGCTCACCTTCTGAAGTTATTCTTCATTCGTAAATCCTTCGAATTCTTCGTCTTCGGTGTCCGAATTGAAAAGTTGCGCAAGCGTGGGATCCAAAAATGGCCGGCTCCGTCTCGTCGAAGTCATCGGATTCAGTGTCGCTGTTGTTGTGCAGCAGTTCTGTGAATCCTGCCTTCCGGAAAGCTCGGACCACAGTTGTGACCGAAATATCTGCCCAGGCATTTACGATCCACTGGCAAATGTTGGCGTATGTCGTCCGGCGCTGTCTGCCCGTCTTAGTGAAGGTGTGTTCGCCTTCGGTGCTGTGTGAAAAAAGCCACCCGGCCTCTTCGCGTAAACTTCCCTTAACCACTCGCTCATCTTTTCTTCATCCATCCATCCCTTCGAGTTAGCTTTTATGATGACGCCGGCTGGAAAGGTCTCTTTTGGCAAGGTCTTCCTTTTGAATATCACCATGGGTGGAAGTTAGCATGGCAAGCTAGAACCACAGTGAAGGATGACTTCTCATTCCCTGTGGTGCGAATATTCACCGTACGTGCTCCCGTTCCACAGTGCGGTTCACAGGAATATCAGTTGCTGTGAAATACGGTAGTAATCCGTGTGCGGATGGAGAGATTGCGTCTTTTTATGAACCGGATCCTTGTCGCGTAGTAGGAGCCATTTTGTGGTCTTTACAGATGTAAACAGGAAATGAAACGTACGGTGATATCCGCGCGTTTTTTCTTCTTCTTCCGGGGGCGGGTGGTTGCTTACAGTAGAAGAAGAAGCGCTTCCTGTTCTATGGGGGCGGGTGCTTTCCTTGGCGGTTGCTTGCGTAGAAGAAGAAGCGCTTCCTGTTCTACCGGGAAAAAAGATGGCGGCTGTTTACCGAAGTTGCGAGATCGAAACTTTATGAAAATGAATCGTAATAAAGCGCACCGGGTTATAAGGCGCACTGTCAGCTTTTGAGAAAAATTGTGGTTTTTAGGTGCGCCTTATAGTGCGGAAAATACGGTATGTGTGGGAAAAAAATCACAAGACTATTTCATCTCTACAGGCCTGTTTCATGAGGGGGGGTACCCTCAATCGTCAGGAGATTTTAATGGGAGCATTCGCATACCATGGTTTATATAGGGCACAGAGTGGGTGGGTACAGGCTGGCCTAGGGGCGTGGTAATTGGCTCATGTGTTACCTAGGAGGTGTTTCCGTCTATGGCGGCATGTTGTTACAATTTCGCTGCGCTTGTTGAGGGATGACAGGTCTGGACGGTAAATAATAAACAGTTTCTCTTTCAAGCATAGGTTGCATCTTTTATTACCACTATTGTAAGGTGTGCTGGATGCAAGAATTTGCCATGTTATTGAATATTCAACATTATTGTCTTTGAGAAATGGAAAAATTCAACATCGACTACTCCAGGAAGAACATTCCCATACCCACGCAGAATGACTACAAGCTAAGGCTCATAGAAAAGACGGAACACTTCCTAAGAAGGATGCGGTGGAAAGCACATTTTTTCCTCCACCCTGAAACAAAAGGAATGCAAAAGGAAACTTACGGATTCAAATCTACCAAGAACCCACCCACAGTTGAGGAACTAAAGGATTTTGAGAACGACATGCTCAAAATGATACAATCAGTCAAATTCAAGCCAATCCGCAACCCACTCCTCACCAAGCTGAAAAATGACAAGGAGCGCATCGAGAAAGTAAACAACCTCATCATAGCTGCCGATAAAACCACAAACTTCTACAGAATGGACATACCAGAACACCACACCTTACTGGACAGAAGCATCACCAAATCATACAAAAAAGCGCAACCCAACACCTTACAGAACATCCACCTGGAAAATAAAAGGATCGCGGCTGAACTGGACATTGAGGACAGGGTGGACGCCACAGCCAACAAGGAAGCCTTCATCACATTGAAGGACCACAAACCCAACTTCGCAAATAACCCAACATGCCGACTAATAAACCCAACTAAATCTGAAATAGGAAAAATCAGCAAAATAATCCTGGACAGAGTCAACACAAAAATCAAGGACAAAACACCACTCAACCAATGGAGAAATACAGCAGCAGTAATCAAATGGTTCAACAACATCCAAGACAAACAACAGCACAACTTTATCTCCTTTGATATCGAGGAATTTTACCCTTCCATCACGCAAGACCTACTGACTCAAGCACTAGACTTCGCCTCAGACTACGACTCAATCACAGGCAACGAAAGAAACATCATCATCCACGCAAAAAACTCCATTCTCATCCACAACAGTACACCATGGCAAAAAAAGAACAATGCAACATTTGACGTCACTATGGGAAGTTTTGACGGAGCAGAAACGTGTGAACTCGTTGGGAGTTTCCTCCTCTCCCAGCTCGCTAGCCTCAATCTGAACCTTGGTATTTACCGTGATGACGGACTGGCAGTGTGTCGCGCCTCACCAAGGAGCAGCGAGAATACCAAGAAGCGCATATGCCAAATTTTCAAAGAGAACGGCCTACGGATCACGATTGAAGCCAACAAGCAAACCGTCAACTTCCTTGACGTCACTTTCAACCTGAGAAATAACAGCTACCAACCATTCACGAAACCCAACACAACACTCCAATACGTGCACCATGACAGCAACCAGCCACCCACCACCACGAAAAGAATACCTACCGGAATCAATAAAAGACTATCGATGCTGTCATCTAGCAAAGCTGAATTTGACCAAGCAACCCCCCCGTACCAAAAAGCCCTTGATGAAAGCGGATACAATTTCACCCTCACCTATGAACCCACGCCAGGAAACCAGCCAAAAAAGAACAGAAAACGGAACGACATCATCTGGTACAACCCCCCCATACAGCAAAAACGTCTCAACGAACATTGGACACAAATTCCTCAATCTGATTGACAAACACTTTCCCAAAGACAACATCCTATGAAAAGTATTCAACAAGAACAACATTAAATTGAGCTACAGCTGCATGAACAATATACGACAAATCATCTTAAACCACAACAAAACAATTGCAAATGAGCCGCCGGCCCTCAGACAGAGCGACTCCAAAACCAACAAAGGATGTAATTGTCGAAAGAAACCTGATTGCCCTCTCAACGGGGGGTGCTTACAAACATCAGTTGTCTACCAATCTAAGGTAATACGCAAGGACATTAACACATCCGACACATATGTAGGATTAACCGAGGGAGAATTCAAAACCAGATGGAACAATCACAAGGCCTCTTTCAGGAACAAAAACCTGCGAAATACCACAGAACTCAGCAAACACATTTGGGACCTCAAAGACAATAATGTTGAATATTCAATAACATGGCAAATTCTTGCATCCAGCACACCTTACAATAGTGGTAATAAAAGATGCAACCTATGCTTGAAAGAGAAACTGTTTATTATTTACCGTCCAGACCTGTCATCCCTCAACAAGCGCAGCGAAATTGTAACAACATGCCGCCATAGACGGAAACACCTCCTAGGTAACACATGAGCCAACTACCACGCCCCTAGGCCAGCCTGTACCCACCCACTCTGTGCCCTATATAAACCATGGTATGCGAATGCTCCCATTAAAATCTCCTGACGATTGAGGGTACCCCCCCTCATGAAACAGGCCTGTAGAGATGAAATAGTCTTGTGATTTTTTTCCCACACATACATATATATATATATATATATGTATATATGTATATATATGTATCATGTCAAAAACATCAGATTAATTTCAGCGTAACTATGGGTAAATATATATATATATACATATATATATATGTCTTAATAAGGTTATCCAAAAAATAGTGCTCGATACCGTAGTAGAGCGCAATATATGTATGTGTGGGAAAAAAATCACAAGACTATTTCATCTCTACAGGCCTGTTTCATGAGGGGGGGTTCCCTCAATCATCAGGAGATTTTAATGGGAGCCTTCAAATACCATGGTTTATATAGGGCACAGAGTGGGTGGGTAGGGCTGGCGTAGGGGCGTGGTGATTGGCTCATGTGTTACCTAGGAGGTGTTTCCGTCTGTGGCGGCATGCTGTTACAATTTCGCTGCGCTTGTTGAGGGATGACAGGTCTGGACGGTAAATAATAAACAGTTTCTCTTTCAAGCATAGGTTGCATCTTTTATTACCACTATTGTAAGGTGTGCTGGATGCAAGAATTTGCCATGTTATTGAATATTCAACATTATTGTCTTTGAGGTCCCAAATGTGTTTGCTGAGTTCTGTGGTATTCCGCAGGTTTTGGTTCCTGAAAGAAGCCTTGTGATTGTTCCATCTGGTTTTAAATTCTCCCTCGGTTAATCCTACATATGTGTCGGATGTGTTAATGTCCTTGCGTGTTACCTTAGATTGGTAGACAACTGATGTTTGTAAGCACCCCCCGTTGAGAGGGCAATCAGGTTTCTTTCGACAGTTGCAGCCTTTGTTGGTTTTGGAGTCGCTCTGTCCGGGGGCCGACGGCTCGATGCTGTCATCTAGCAAAGCTGAATTTGACCAAGCAACCCCCCCGTACCAAAAAGCCTTTGATGAAAGCGGATACAATTTCACCCTCACCTATGAACCCACGCCAGGAAACCAGCCAAAAAAGAACAGAAAACGAAACGACATCATCTGGTACAACCCCCCATACAGCAAAAACGTCTCAACTAACATTGGACACAAATTCCTCAATCTGATTGACAAACACTTTCCCAAAGACAACACCCTAAGAAAAGTATTCAACAAGAACAACATTAAATTGAGCTACAGCTGTATGAACAATATACGACAAATTATCTCAAACCACAACAAAACAATTGCAAATGAGCCGTCGGCCCCCGGACAGAGCGACTCCAAAACCAACAAAGACTGCAACTGTCGAAAGAAACCTGATTGCCCTCTCAACGGGGGGTGCTTACAAACATCAGTTGTCTACCAATCTAAGGTAACACGCAAGGACATTAACACATCCGACACATATGTAGGATTAACCGAGGGAGAATTTAAAACCAGATGGAACAATCACAAGGCTTCTTTCAGGAACCAAAACCTGCGGAATACCACAGAACTCAGCAAACACATTTGGGACCTCAAAGACAATAATGTTGAATATTCAATAACATGGCAAATTCTTGCATCCAGCACACCTTACAATAGTGGTAATAAAAGATGCAACCTATGCTTGAAAGAGAAACTGTTTATTATTTACCGTCCAGACCTGTCATCCCTCAACAAGCGCAGCGAAATTGTAACAGCATGCCGCCACAGACGGAAACACCTCCTAGGTAACACATGAGCCAATCACCACGCCCCTACGCCAGCCTGTACCCACCCACTCTGTGCCCTATATAAACCATGGTATGTGAATGCTCCCATTAAAATCTCCTGATGATTGAGGGAACCCCCCCTCATGAAACAGGCCTGTAGAGATGAAATAGTCTTGTGATTTTTTTCCCACACATACATATACATATATATACATATATATTACTATATATTACTATATATATATATATATATATATATATATATATATATATATATATTAACCCATAGTGACGCTGCAATTAATCTGATGGTTTTGACAGCCCTAGTTTTTAAGTAAATTGTCTTGTGTATATATATATATATATATATATATGTATATATATATATATATATATATATATATATATATATATATATATATATATACATATATTTATATATATATATATATACTTTAGGTCAGGAAAAAACACAAGAGGCTATGTCATCCCTACATCCCTGCTCGTCAGGGGATTTTATAAAAGTCTCTTTACTAAATGTAATTAATTACTAGGGGAAGTAATTATTGCGTTACTTAAAAAAACAAAACTTAAAATATCTGGCATATGCAGTTGAGTTGTTTTTTATGAGACCAAGGAGGATTTTTTAGCATATTTTTTTTTCCTGACCTAACGTATATTCCGCTCTACCACATTATTGAGCACTGTATAACGGATAAACCACAGAAACCTCGACTACATATATATATATATATATATATATATATATATATATATATATATATATATATATATATATATTTATATATATATATATATATATATATATTTATATATATATATATATATATATATATAAAACCCATTCATTATTAATTGTGTTGTTTTCATTTACGACCAGTGTTTGTAAAATTACTTTTGAAAATGTATTGAATATAAGTAATTGAATTACTAAAGGATTTACTCTTTACTAAATGTAATTCATTACTAGGGGGAGTAATTATTGCGTTACTTTAAAATAAATAAAATAAAATAAAATAAAAAATGTAATATATGGCAAATGCAGTTGAGATATTTTTTATGAGACCAAGGAGGTGCCTGATGCTAAGTGACGTGTGACATAAGCGCCCAGACTCGCAGTTTGCGGACATTTAGGGCAGATGTGGCTTTGAAACTGTATTTTTTAAATAATGCATTAATCTTATACATTTAGGCCCATGGGGAAAGTTTGCAATGTGGTGCTTATCCAAGTTATGATCCTAGGAGGAGATATTCTATCATAGAGTGAATGCAACTATGTATGTTTTTTGTCACTAACTGATGGACCGCAGTCAGATTTTGGTTCCAGATGCCGTCCTATACGGACCTGGACCTACTGTCAAGAAAGGATTTAAGTACAGTGATACTTTGGGATATGAGTCTAAATGATTCTCGTAACTCAAAACACTCATATTTCAAATCATTGTCGCCCAATGAAATTACTACGATCAATAACTTTATCGTAGATGTTCTCTACTAAATCCTTTCAGCAAAAATACGGCAATATTGCGAAATGATCAAGCATGACACATAGAATGGACCTGCTGTCCTCGTTTAAATAAGAAAATCGCATTTCAGTAACTCTCAGTCACATCAGCTGATAGAGGCTGTATTCAGAAAATGAAAGCAACATCAAAAGGTTTCTCCTTCTCTGTATACTTTTTGTGTGAGACAAATGAGCCTGTCTCCAAATTGTCCACACTTGTCGCCGTCTAAAAACAGCAGTGCGCTCTTAAACGCACGCCGAAACTCCACGAAAATGAAGCAAGGGAAAATGATGTTAAACAAAGCGCTTGGCTCCGTTTACTCTGAGGGGAAATCTCTGTAGCAAAGTCCGTGTAGTTGAGTTCCGCCATGCTTTTTCAAGCCAAACGCCGCTAGTGCGCATGCATGAGCGCTGCTGTGTGTTATGTACGAGGGGAGTAGACGGCACAGACCACAAGGGGGCGTAGTTAAGCTCTATGATTTTATTATATATAGAGGGGAAAGACAGACTCAAATGTCCGCGAGGCAATCAGGAAGTCGGGGGCTAAGCGGGGCGTAGAAAGTCTGTGTCCAAGCGGGAGGTCGATAATCCAAAAGGGGCACTCAGAGAACCAGAGGGGAACAACAGGGAATCACAGGAGAAGACGAGACGCACAGCTCGTAATGTGGAATGAAGGCAGACTGCTGGAAGGACGACAAGGAAAACACGGGACCAATCAAACACAACGAGAGAGAAACACACAGAGAGAGAGCAAGGTTGCATAGAGCTTGAAGATCGCTTACAGTACTTGAACAGGAGCAGGGCTTATGCGCGCAGGTGCGCTCATGGAGGCGCAATCAGCAGAGCACACCAATGAGCGCCCGGGCTGTGACACTGTGACTCCGTTTCCAGGAAGTAAGCAGTGTTGTCTAAAAGGCTTTAATAAATGAAGTTTTTTCGGTAATTAAAAATTCAAATGGTATTACTAATCGTCTAGAATTTTACCGCAGTTTATCATTATAACGTTTACCGTTACATCCCTATCTGTGGGACAGCTCTTGACCGGAAAAACTTGTCAGCTCAGGCACTCGTAATTCCTGAGGTTTTGATTGATTGATTGAGAAGTGTGGAGAGGGGGCGTGGCCTGCGGGCCTGCCACGGAGCGGGGTGTGTAAGGACCGGCCTCGAAGCCAGCGACAGGTGAGTAGATTGCCCAGCTGGGGCCTGTTATCTAATCACCTGTCGCCTTTATTAGCAGCAGCCGGGCATAGACACGTGGTTGAGAGTTGGAGCAGAGCGAGACACGCTGAAAAGCAGAGACACGCCTGACTGGAAAGTCCGAGATACAGACTGCTGTATATCAATAAAAGATGTGATTCAAACTGTCTACCGAGGTCAAGAAGATCTGTCGGCATCAGAAGAACCCACCATGAGAGGGAAACCTCTACAAGAAGTTTATTGACATCTTAAAGAATTGAATCCATGTAATGCTTTAAAAAGGCAAATGGATGGCACAAAAAGCCAAAAGGCATGTTTCCATTGTGGTCCATTACATATTCATCACATTTGATACATTCAATAATAAAAGACATGTAACCTGTAACATGTACCGTATTTTTCGGACAATAAGTCAAAGTTTTTTTCATAGTTTGGCCGGTGGTGCGACGTATACTCCGGAGCGACTTATGTGTGAAATTATTAACACATTACCGTAAAATATCAAATAATATTATTTAGCTCATTCACGTAAGAGACTAGACGTATAAGATTTCATGGGATTTAGCGATTAGGAGTGACAGATTGTTTGGTAAACGTATAGCATGTTCTATATGTTATAGTTATTTGAATGACTCTTACCATAATATGTTACGTTAACATACCAGGCACGTTCTCAGTTGGTTATTTATGCGTCATATAACGTACACGTATTCAGCCTGTTGTTCACTATTCTTTATTTATTTTAAATTGCCTTTCAAATGTCTATTCTTGGTGTTGGGTTTTATCAAATACATTTCCCCAAAAAATGCGACTTATACTCCAGTGCGACTTATATATGTTTTTTCCTTCTTTATTATGCATTTTCGGCCGGTGCGACTTATACTCCGGAGCGACTTATGGTCCGAAAAATACGGTATATAAAAAAATCACGTAAAATAAAATGATGTACATATACACAGTATACATGTCAGGTAATTTGAAAAACAATATAAACAAAAAAATGGGGGGTTGGGGGGGATATACACTATGTACATGACACTATGAGGTAACACTGAACTTTAAGTTTTGAAGGGGCCCTTCTATTGTTACCACAACAGCTATTACAGAATGTACGGTACTGGTTGAGTGAATCAGGAAATCCATGCACTGTAAAAAAAAAAAAAAAAAAAAAAAGTTGAGAAAACGCACATTTTCAAGGCAACATGATGCAACAAGATTTTTGCGTTTTTTCAACTTTTGACTACTATTGTTGACTTAACTAAGATTTACAAGTTGAGATAAGAGTTATGTCAACTCTGATCTTCTTGTTCGCCCTTACCTATCTCCACTCATCGTCGTTTACGCCAACAGGAGTATTTATTAAATGTAAAACAATGTTGGATGTTTAATCGTCCATTTACACTATAAAATGTGTTTGTGTTAATATTTGTAGTGTCTGGAACAGATTAATTGGACTTACTTTTTAATTTGGTGAAATAATAATTTAGTGAACAAGAAGACCCGAGTTGACATAACTCTTATCTCAACTTGTAAATCTTAGTTAAGTCAACGATAGTAGTCAAAAGTTGAGAAAACGCAAAAATCTTGTTGCATCATGTTGCCTTGAAAATTTGCGTTTTCTCAACTTTGCTTTTTTACAGTGCAATGACCAATAGCATGCGAGGTACGGCATCCCATGTGATACTACTCTGCCAATCAAATGAGGCAGCTTGTGCAGAAGTGGCAGGAAAAAAAAAAAAAGCCCTATTTGTCCGCAGTGTGAATAATCTGCAGGTCAGGAAAGCTTCACACTCAACTGGAGGCTTAAAAAAACTGCAGTGTGGGATCGGAACCTGACAGATGAACTAGTCGCACATCGAATGTACATTTTTGTGACCAACTTGTGCACAAACAAAAGGAGTAAAACTGATTTATGTGAAGGTATAAAACAAAGCAAAGTTGCAAGACATCTGCTGTGTTGCGCCGCAAAAGGCTAATTCTTTCAAGCATGGCATGAAAGGAGATCATTTGTATGTGAAATAGTCATTTAATTCACATTCACTAAGCAGGTTATCAAATTAAATCAGGGCTCTATACGGCCTGCCACTTGGGCTTTTGGGCCCGGCTTCATGTGTAAAATTGGCCAACAAGAGATTTGGGGGAGCATTTTGCACGCCCCTGTCACGTCATTCCTTGGCTCCCGTCAGGAGGGCGCTCCTGGGGTCAGTGCATGTGGAGAGGTGCCTCTATGGACTGCCACCGGGTGACAGGGCCACAACACCACCTCCAGCTGGGCAACTTATTACAGCCCAGGTCTTTCTCACCCCTCCTGGCTTTGCCCCGGCCATTCACGACATCATCAAGTCATCACTTATTCATGAAGCCGTGCGCTGGTGGAGTGTGTGTGTGTGTGTGTGTGTGTGTGTGTGTGTTTGGGAGAGATGGGTTACAGGGAGGAAGAGAAGGGGAGGGGTGAGGTGATGCCGTGTGCTGCTCGGGTTCGGGCAGAAGGATGTTGCAGACAGTAGGGGGGTGAGTCTGCAGGTGGCTGTCACATCCGTAATTGCCTCATACTTTTCCTCCGCGGCGTAAAATTGTTTTCATTATGTGTCATGCACACAGTGCCAAGCAAGGGCCCCTTGAGAGCGTTCCCAAGAGCCAGAGGGAGGAGGCACTCCATTTAAACAGCCGCTTAGCTTCAAATAAGAGAGGAGAAAGGGAGCTGCGAGAGGAGGACGGCGGAGAGGGAGGGACTGTGGAAAAAAAAAAAACAGAGGAAGCTCATCATTAACTGTGTTCGAACAACAGCAGACAAGTGTGAGCTCACGCACAAAAAACAACAAAAAAACAGCCAGAGCTTATCCTAAACATCTCAGTTACTAGGGGGGGGGGGGAGGGCGGGAGGGCTTGTGTGCCTTTAAGCAAAGCGTGAGCTCCTGGAGGGCTTCCGTGCTCGGAGGGGGGAGAAAAACAAGGGAGCGGGAAAAGAAAAGGAGGAGGGGGGTGAAAAAAAAAAAGTTTCCACCTGACTGGAGTTCCCATGGTTTGCCATGCAAGAGGCTAAGCAGGTTTGAGCAATAAACTCAGGCATTGTCAGCCAATAATGCTCAGTCAGGTCCCTCCATTGGGATTCAAGGGTGTCTCTTTCTGCGCTCCCCGCGCTGCACTAATCACAGGCCTACTTTGTTTAATTGCAGCAAAAAGGGAGAAAATGTGTTTAAGAAGTCATCCTAATCCCTCCCCTTTAACCCGCTCCCTCTCCTTCACACTGTCCCTGTGTCCTCCGCGGCCCCCTACCTTTTTTCCTCTTTTAATGGATTGTGGGACTTTTTAGCAGAGACAACAAACAGCTGAAGCGTCATAAATAAAGGAGAAGGGTGTGAGTGATAGGTAAGGCCCTGAGGTGTTTGGCTGCTTATCTTTGGAAAAAAAAAAAAAACCCACTTCCGCTGCTTTTAATCAGTGGCATTATACAGTATGTTTAGGGATTAGTTGGAAATTCATTGAGCCTTGTTTGCTGCCGGTGCCTCACTGTGAATGCACAGCCACTGTATAAAAAAAAATGTCACACAGCCAACGTCACTCCTCCTTTCCAGTGGCAGATGTAGAAAGTGACGATGGCGTGCATTGTACGCCTTGACTCGGAGGTCACAGGCGCCAGGGGGGTAAGAGAGGGGATTTATCAATCAGGACTCCTCGTATTTCTAAAGCTGAATAAAAAGCGAGCCGTGAAGAGACAAACCAGTCCCCTTTGAACCAAAGGCTTTTCTTATTCATTAGATCCACACTCTGCCTTCTCCTCTCCTGGAGGAGGACATTGCACGGAACACCTACAGAAAATAGTAACACAACATCCACTCGTTAGTCGTGGTATCGTATTAGTCAGCATCTATGCCACTGAAAAGCATGCATTGCTAAATGTTTGTTTTGAGGTACAAATACTTTTCATTAGACAACAGCAATATAAGTTTTTATCACATTATGCTTAAAAATAAATTAGAATTCCATGCAAAAGACTGAGAGATTAATAATGATAATATTTTTTTCCAATAAAGGTGCGGCAACATTAGTTTACAGCAGGGGTCTCAAAATAATAATAAATTAATACACCAACCTAAAAAACCTTCCTCCCCTCATTCACACAAAATTGTTGTTTTTTTGTGTTATTAATATTCTGGTTCCTACATTATATATCAATATAGATCAATACAGTCTGCAAGGGATACAGTCCGTAAGCACACATGATTGTGGGTGTTGCTGGTCCACTAATAGTACTAACTTTTAACAGTTAATTTTACTCATTTTCATTAATTACTAGTTTCTATATAACTGTTTTTATATTGTTTTACTTTCTATTTTATTCAAGAATTTTTTTTAAATGTATTTATCTTATTTTATTTATTTTATTTTCTTAAAAAGGACCTTATCTTCACCATACCCGGTTGTCCAAATTAGGCATAATAATGTGTTAATTCCATGACTGTATATATCGGTTGATATCGGTATCGGTAATTAAGGGTTTGGTCAATATCGGAATATCGGATATCGGCAAAAAGCCATTATCGGACATCCCTACCTGAAACACATAGAGACAAAACTGTGTATTACACTACTCTGAACTGGAGAAAAAAAATAATGTTTTTGTTTGGTTCCAGTGTTAGTTTTGACAGTAGTTTTTAATGTAGTTTTATTAATTTAGTTTTAGACGAAAATGTATTTGAGTTTTAGTCATATTTTAGTCATCTCATTTTATTTAGTTTTAGTCGACTAAATTCCTCAACGTTTTACTCGGCAAAAATTACAGTAAATTTAGTTGACTAAAATATATAATGTAAAGCAGAGGTAGAGGTGTCAAACTCATTGTAGATGGGGGGCCGAATGGAGAAAAATCTACTCCCAAGTGGGCCGGACTCGTAAAATCACGGCACGATAACTTAAAAATAAAGACAACTTCAGTTTGTTTTCTTTGTTTAAAAATAGAACAAGCACATTCTGAAATTGTACAAATCATAATGTTGTTGGGTTTTTGTACACTTACATGTTGCGGTTAATATTATCCTATCTTTATTTGTAGTTATTTATATTTTCTGAATAAATGATGTGATAATGTTCATCAGTCAACTCATTGGAGTTACTTTTCAATCTATCAAGATAAAACAATTATATCAAAATGAATTTACAGGATGTTATTTATGTTGTTTGATCTTTTTCCACGACAGATGTATTAACATCATGTGGTTTATTTTGTACATATGTAGCATCATCTACTACAGTGGTTCTTAACCTTGTTGGAGATACCGAATATATATATATATGTTTTTGGTAACACTTTAGTATGGGGAACATATTCTAAGTAACAAAGACTTAATTAAGAGTTTTCTGGACACTAGGGGAATAAATCCTAAGTAACAAAGACTTAATTTAGAGTTATTTGGTTAGGGTTAGAGGGTTAGAGGGTTAGGCTTATAATAAGGCCATGCTGTTTAAGGTATTAATAAGTACTTAATAATTACGAGTTAAGAGCCAATATGTTACTAATTTGCATGTTCATAAGCAACTAATTAATGGTGAATATGTTCCCCGTACTAAAGTGTTACCATGTTTTCTTACTGGTGCACAAAATGAACCGTGCATGAACATCACCTTGTTCAAACAACAAAACTAACACAGTGCATAAACTCACAACAAATTACACACCTGCAAATCAGTCTGACTTCTGCTGTTGCCGTATCCGTAATACGCCGATAGGGAGAAGTTTTTATTTACACGATGAGTCGGGTGTGTCTTGACCTCCGCCGAACCCCTGAGGCCGACTCACCGAACCCCTAGGGTTCGATCGAACCCAGGTTAAGAACCACTGATCTGCAAAGATACAAATATTTGCTATTGCGACATCCAGTGGACACATTTAGAACAGCTGTTTTTTTTATTCAAAAATGTCATGTTAATTTTTATACTTAGCAAACTCATCCCGCTGGCCGGATAAAACCTGTTTGCGGGCCTGATCCGGCCCTCGGGCCGTACGTTTGATACCCCTGGTTTACAGTATTTAACTTTTTCAGATTTTATTAGATATTGCATTTTGTTTTCAACTGTGTGCTATAATTGGCATATTAAATACTTTTTAAAAAATTATTATTAAAAGATTGCATTATTGATAGTGTACCTTCCATCCATCTATTTTCTACCGCTTGTCCCGTTCGGGGTCACGAGGGGTGCTGGAGCCTATCTCAGTATATCAGTATAGGCTATTATATATAAGTCACTTTTTGAATTTAATACTCTAAATAATTAACTTTTGCAATGTATTGAGCTGCACATGGATAAATATGAGAGCATTGTGCATAATGCTTATTGAATACAACAAAAAACATGTTTAATTTTTCACAAAGTCAGCCGAGATAGGCTCCAACTCATTCGTGACCAGGATGAGGATACACTATATGTAAAATGTAATGATTAATTAATTAAGTAATTAATATACTTAAGCAATGACTGTGATTGATTAATTGACACTTTTAAAGTAAATTATATTTAACTTTTTCACTTTATTCAAATTTACTTTTGAGGTACAGTCACCCATCGCTATAACGCGTTTCCAAATGTACGGCTTTACTCTTGTTTTAAACATATATTACATATTTTTGGTGAAAATTAGGCATCATTTAGGCATCGAATGGCTACATTACCTAGAAATATCAATATTATAGTAGTATTGGCCACAAGATGAGACCAAAGCAATCGGAGTGTGCTTTTCAGTATCTGCTCAGCCACAGGCAGCATTACTCTATATATATATATATATATATATATATATATATATATATATGTCTAAAGGTAGGTGTTACTTCATGTCTAAGGCTTTTTATATTGTTAAAATCTGTATTTTGAAGGTCGTTAAGAGTTTTTTATGCTCGAGCTATAAACCTATTGAATTTATAATTAATATATATACTTTGCAGAAATGTATTTACCACAATCGGGTCCGTAACCAATTAACAGCAATAAACAAGAGATTATTGTGCTGAATTTTGTTCTTTTTTTTTCTTTTTTTTTTAGCTCTGTGCTTTAAATGGCAATTTAAATAATTAAAAAAATACATTGGAATAGTTCACTATTGGGAGTAGACATACTGTACAAGTTTCACTTTTTGAATTGAACTACTGTAACAAACTGGCTTTTGCAAGGCATTGTAATTCATTAAGCTGCACGTGAATATGACATCAATGTGCATAATGTTTACTGAATACATTAAAAAAAAAATCATATTAACTTGTGATTAAACTACACCTCCTGCCCAAAGACAGCTGGGATAGGCTCCAACTCACTTGTGACCCAAATGAGGACAAGTTCTATGGCAAATGTATTGATGAATGAATTAATCAACTTCATCAAATACTGTGATGAATTTGATTTGTGTTCTACTTTTTTGGCCATTAATTAGATGTTTGCCACTTAAATTTGAATGCAATACAATGTTTATGTTTTAAACCAATTTCAAACATGTTGATTAATTCATCATTTAATTCGATTTTTTAATTTAAATTAAATTATATATAATTAAGGATGTACCAATATGAAAGTTTCATACCACATTATTATAATGTTTTGTTAAATGTGCTCGAAAAGTACTTAACCACAAACAAACTTTAACCAAGTTTTAATTTGTGTTGATAAACAATTTAATTTCCTTGGCAGAAGAAACATTAAATATTGAAGTGGATTTTTAACGGCCATGTTATTTTTATTTGAGTGTTTAAGTATGTTTATGTTTTAAATTGTAGCGGTTTTGCAGTGTTTTTTTAATGATAAAAATAAAACGAGGGTTGAGGTTTCACTTCCAGTTCATGTGATGTCAAGTGTGTTCACTTCCTGTTGTAAAATACGTCCATATATGGATCCACTGTCATTAATTGATCACCTATCACTCTGCTCCAAGAGAGCAAAGCCTATTGGTCCAATGTGCACAATCAAATATCTTAGTTGCTCAGACAGCAATGTGTTAAAACACGTTTAGATTGGAGTATGTTGTTTTGTAATGTGCTAATTTGTCTTGTATTCATGTTAGCACTTAAACTAGCCAGCAATTAGTGTGCAAGCTGTTTCTCCAGGAAATTAGCAGTATCAACCTGAGTTTATCGAAACGCTGTAATTTATTACTGTCTTATACTATTTGAAATGTGAAACTATAGCTTTCTGGTATTTCACCGCAGTTTATCATTACTTTCAGTAATTGTTACATCCCTATATATATTATTAATAGTATCTATTTTTACAAAATGTTATTTTTCATTTTCTATACCACCTGTCCTCATGAGGGTCACATAGGTGAGCTGGAGCAGGGTACATCGCTATGTAACACTCCCTTTGAATGTTGTATTATTATAATTATTTGGGGAAATGACAATATTCTACTGCCACATTCTACATAGTGTGGCATACATTTTTTTGAACACCGACTTAAGAACTAAATGTGATTCCTTGCCCACTAAAGGGTTAACAGACAGGATTCACTAAATTAATGACATCATATCAAAAAATAAATGAATTAGGGATGTCAAAAATACCAAGTTAACTCAAGTGATTAATCACATTAATCATGTATACACACAGATTAATTAGAAAATAATAGACACAATTTATTGTATCTATCCAGGAAATCGCAAAAAGCCGCTGCCTGACCAGGGCTCAGAAAATCTGTAGAGACTCCTCCCAACCCCACCAAGGACTGTTTTCACTGCTGGACTCTAGAAAGAGGTTCCACAGCTTCCGTAGCAGAACCTCCAGGTTTTGTAACAGCTTCTTCCCTCAGGCCATAAAACTCTTGAATAATAATCCCCTCAATTCCCCCCAAAAACGGATTAACTCGCTGGAATATAAAGACAATATAACATACATCCATAAACGTGGATGCATTTGAAAAAGTGCAATATATTTATCTGTACAGTAATCTATTTATATATGCACCTTATTGCTCTTTTATCCTGCACTACCATGAGCTAATGCAATGGAGTTGTGTTCTTATATGTACTGTAAAGTTCAAATTTGAATGACAATAAAAGGAAGTCTGAGTCTATTAAGTCTAATTTTTACCTTAACCAACTGAAAGGTGGCGCAGGTTGTATACAGTGATCAGGTCAATGCATACGTGATGAGTGAGGAGACTCCCATTGTTGTGCTCACTGGATTGTTCACTCCAAAGTACACCCAGTTGGGAATTTAGATAAAAGTGTTATCAAGTCTGTGATGAGGTGGCGACTTGTCCAGGGTTTACCCCGCCTTCTGCCCAAATGAAGCTGAGATAGGCTCCAGCACCCCCCGCGATCCCAAAAGGGACAAAAGGTAGAAAATGGATGGATGGATGGATGGATGGTGTTATCAAGTTTTGAGCAAATAAATGACATTTATTCAAGTGAAACATTTTAAAAATGTAACTGCATGACAAACTGACAAAAATAATTGTATTTGTGTCAAAATGTTGGGATCTTTGTAAAGTTAATTTAAATTTTGCAAGCGAACAATATTTTTGATAAACAAGTATTTTGTAACACTTTAGTAAGGGGAACATATGAACCATTAATTAGTTGCTTATTAACATAGGGTTAGGGTTAGGGTAAGGGTAGGGGTAGGGGTAGGTTTAGGGTTGGGGTTAGGGTTAGGGAAGACTCTTAGTTAATGGCTTACTGGTTGTATAATAAGGCCGTGCAGAATAAGGCATTAATAAGTACTTAATAATGACTAATTATCAGCCAATATGTTACTAATTTGCATGTTAATAAGCAATTAATTAATGGTTCACATGATCCCCATACTAAAGTGTTACCAATTATTTTAATTAAGAACATATTTAAATCAAATTAATCACACTTGTGAATTTTGATTTATCGCGATAGTCACAGCCAATTACTTGCTTGCATAATTTAAATAGGCTTTAAATAAAAGTAGACGTGCAAATCTGTGGGCACCTCATGATTGGATCCGATTCCAAGTCTTGGGGTGACGATTCAATTCAGAATCAATCCTCGATTCAACACGATTCTCAATTTAAACAGAATCTCGCAATGTGTTAATTGGTGTCGTAGTTGTAATAAAACCTTTTCAACACGAGTTGCAGGTTACAAAACCTCTTTTTGGTTGCCGACGTATGACGTATATGCGCAACGAGTAAGCATGGAGATGGCCTAAAAGCGTCTGTTTAAATATTTGATTGTTTAAAAAAGAAATAATAGGTTTTTTTTTTACAAAATTGTGCATCGGTTTACTGAAAAAGATAAAATTTTTTCTACCAGAATATCAAAAAAGAACCTTTTTTAAAATGTGGTAACTGAATGTGCGTCATATATTTTTTTTATACCTCAAAACTTGCTAACATGTTATCTGAAGTGCTGACAGATATACGTTCGAACTATACGCTACTTTGTATTACAAATGGCAACAGCTGAGGATGCATGTGCATGTACGAGCCAGTCTGCCCCACAACAAGAGGATAGAGAAGAAGAAATACCTTATTGACTTCAAAATTGGACTACAATGCCAGTCTCGCTGAAGTCACACTTGGGTAAAACATCACAAATCGATCAAATTCCAATCTGCTCGTTTGGAGTAAGTATGAAGGAAATCAAGTTTGCTTTATGAAAATCTCCGCCATGCCTCCGTGGTTTGATTTCACATTTTCGGGACTTATGCAGATCCCAAATACACAATAAGTTGGTTTTGCACAATAGGTCCTCTTTAAGGTAAAGGAGAAAATAAATTGCCTGACTGAGTTAATTCATACATGATTAACTCTTTTAAGGTTTTAATGGCATGAGTAAAAGTGTTAACAGTGAATTCCCTAATTTAAATACACATTTCTTGACTTAAAAATGCCCCCAAGAAGGCCTAAGTGGAGGAGGATTCAGATGAGAAAATCCACCCCAAGAAAAGGACTTGCCATGTGACCTGTGGCAAGTCACTTAACCTCTGTCTTCTTCATGGCCGGCACCCACAGTTTAAACAAGAGGACTGCTCAGCTCCATCAGCATGCAAACCTCAAGTCCCCTTGGACCAAATCGTTTAAGCTCAGAGTAGGGCTGTACGGTATACCGGTATTAGTATAGTCCTCCTTCAAAACCGCACTAAAAGAACACCTCCAGGCAACTTTAACCCTTGACTAACACCCTCCCCCCTCCACATCCCACCTCCCCGGATTGTAAATAATCAAATGTAAATAATCAAACGTATATACTTGTTCTTATGCTTTCTGAACTCACTATGTTCACTGCTCGCTGTACATATCCTACCAAGTCAGACCTATACTGTTTTAATGTCCATTTCTCTGATTATGCAATTGTTGATGACTGAAGTGCTGATATCAACCCCTCCACATCCCACCCCCAGGATTGTAAATAATGTAAATAATTCAATGTATATACTCTGATGATTAACTTGTGTGATGACTGTATTATGATGATAGTATATATTTGTACCATGAATTGATTTACCGTATTTTTCGGACTATAAGTCGCAGTTTTTTTCATAGGTTGGCCGGAGGTGCGACTTATACTCAGGAGCGACTAATGTGTGAAATTATTAACACATTACCGTAAAATATCAAATAATATTATTTAGCTCATTCACGTAAGAGACTAGACGTATAAGATTTCATGGGATTTAGCGATTAGTAGTGACAGATTGTTTGGTAAACATATAGCATGTTCTATATGTTATAGTTATTTGAATGACTCTTACCATAATATGTTACGTTAACATACCAGGCACGTTCTCAGTTGGTTATTTATGCTTCATATAACGTACACTTATTCAGCCTGTTGTTCACTATTCTTTATTTATTTTAAATTGCCTTTCAAATGTCTATTCTTGGTGTTAGGTTTTATTAAATAAATATCCCTAAAAAATGCGACTTATACTCCAGTGCGACTTATATCTGTTTTTTTTCTTCTTTATTATGCATTTTCGGCCGGTGCGACTTATACTCCGAAAAATACGGTACTTGGACCCCGACTTAAACAAGTTGAAAAACGTATTCGGGTGTTACCATTTAGTGGTCAATTGTACGGAATATGTACTATAATGTGCAATCTACTAATAAAAGTTTCAATCAATCAAGCAAAACCGCCACCTGTAATGACTTGGTATCGGATTGATACCCACATTTGTGGTATCATCCAAAACTAATGTAAAGTATCAACCAACAGAAGAATAAATAATTATTACATTTTAACAGAAGTGTGGGTCGAACATGTTAAAAGAGAAAGTAAGCAGATATTAACAGTAAATGAACCACTCCTCCTTAATAATGTTGACAAAATAATAGAATGATAAATGACACAATATGTTTCTGCATACATCAGCAGCTAAATTAGGAGCCTTTGTTTGTTTACTTACTAATAAAAGACCAGTTGTCTCGTATGTACACTATTTTAGTTAAGGACAAACTTGCAATAAACATATGTTTAATGTACCGTAACATTTCTTGTTAAAATAAAGCCAATAATGCAAATTTTTTGTGGTCCCCTTTATTTAGAAAAGTACAGAAAAGTATCGAAACAATTTTGGTACCGGTACCAAAATATTGGTATCGGGACAACACTAGCTCAGAGTAAAAAGTCTTCAGCACAGGAGCTCTCTGCAGTGTAAACAAAATACCCGTTTCGATAGCAGTGTCTGATGGACAAGGCCAATATTGATTCCTTCCTCTTATGCCATTGTCCTATTTTGATGCTTTAACTTTTGCGAGTCCTCAAGCGACTGTTGCAAGCCACTGAGGGTCGCTGGTGCCTGTGAATGTTGTATTATGGCCCGATCTCTTTCTCACTCCCTGAAAGGCTGTTTAAATGATTTGGTTTATTATTGCCCAAGGACGGCTAAAGGCTTCTGTCAGCATTCGGGCCGAGAGGAATCACTGCCTCTTTACTGGACAGCTGTTCCGGCCTTACCCCACTTTTCATATGGATATGTATGTTAATGACAGGCAATGGACTGGGGATGAAGAGGCCTGAGCGCTAGGCCCTCTCTTCAGCGCACTTCTAAAGCCTCCACAAAAGGAGCAGTAAAAGAGGCCGCAATGGTGAAGCTCCCACTTTTGTGCGCTGAATTAGTTCTGCAAGCAATGAAAGTGATCTTTTCTGGACGACAGGGGAAGTCTGCCGATGGCTGCAGAGGCTCATTAGCACAAAAGTCTGTTGGGACTTATAATTGACTAAGGCAGATCCCCTGCCTGTCACAACACGCGGCTAAAAAAAAAAAAATATCCCTCCAAAAATACCTTTTTATTTCTCTTCATGACCTCGCACCTAACAAGCTTTAGGTGCATGCTCTGTTTACTTCCTTTGTCCCCCCGCCTGGTGACAGCTATGAAGCAGCACTTCCTGTTGCTGTCAACACTTTCCTTCTTGCTTCTTTTGATTTAGCAATTAGTCCATGTCGATCCTCCACAGTCGACATTTGTGTTTTGCTTTTTTTTTTTTGTAAATGTAATCAACTAAAAAACACTGTCCACAGCAGAAGCAGAGGACGCTGCTTATGCTTATTTAAATATCAGTACTGCATGCGAGCAACATGGTAAATGGCTTACCGTATTTTTCGGAGTATAAGTCGCACCGGAGTATAAGTCGCGCCTGCCGAAAATGCATAATAAAGAAGGGAAAAAACATATATAAGTCGCATTTTTGGGGGAAATTTATTTGATAAAACCCAACACAAAGAATAGACATTTGAAAGGCAATTTAAAATAAATAAAGAATAGTGAACAACAGGCTGAATAAGTGTACGTTATATGACGCATAAATAACCAACTGAGAGCGTGCCTGGTATGTTAACGTAACATATTATGGTAAGAGTCATTCAAGAAACTATAACATATAGAACATGCTATACGTTTACCAAACAATCTGTCACTCTTAATCGCTAAATCCCATGAAATCTTATACGTCTAGTCTCTTACATGAATGAGATAAATAATATTATTTGATATTTTACGGTAATGTGTTAATAATTTCACACATAAGTCGCTCCTGAGTATAAGTCGCACCCCCGGCCAAACTATGAAAAAAAACTGCGACTTATAGTCCGAAAAATACGGTATACGTGTATAGCGCTTTTCTCCCTTCAAAGTACTCAAAGCGCTTTGACACTATTTCCACATTCACCCATTCACACACACATTCACACACTGATGGCGGGAGCTGCCATGCAAAGCACTAGCCACGACCCATCAGGAGCAAGGGTGAAGTGTCTTGCTCAAGGACACAACGGGCGTGACTAGGTTGGTAGAAGCTGGGAGTCGAACCAGGAACCCTCAGGTTGCTGGCACGGCCACTCTCTCAACCGCGCCACACGGTCCCCAACTCTCTCTCTCTCTTTCTTTTTGTTGCACTGGTGGAGACTGGAGTAACATGCTCAGCGCACCAGAAGCCCCTAATAGCTGCATCTTGGTTAAATTGACTGGAAAATGCTGTTTTAATTTCCATGTTAATTGAAATGGACTAATTGTTCATGTATTCGGAGACCGAGAGTACACAGAAATGGAATAATTTTCCTTGAATTGAATCCATCCCAAACAGCTTTGGCACTAGAAATGTTTCACCGACCGTGAATCGTAGCCAAGTAAAATACTTTTTTGAAATTGATTTTTTTTTTCAAGAGACTTTGGACAGTGTAAAGGAGTCCACTTGAAAACAATTGCCATTGTTTTTCCATTTTTAAGCCAAAGAATTTTGTCAAGCAGCTAAATAGGGTATTCTTCATGGTCTCCCTCCTTTACAGCCAACTATAGAAATTAGCCCTACGTTTCTCGGCTCTCACACATGGATACACACGCTTGCATGGACACAAGAAAAATTTCTTTTCTTCTGTCAGCATTCCGGGCCAACAATGGCTAGATTAGTGGACGTGAGGGCCCCCTCGGGGGCACGTATTGTGGCACAGAATGCCCTCGGCAGGAACAGCTGGTAGGGGTTAATGGCTACTGAACCTCTCAGCCGGAGCTCTTTCTCTATTGTGTGTTCCGCTCATGGGAAGGAAGGAGGCTACTGACAGCTTCTGGGGTGTGAGGAACTCTTAGTACAGCGACCAGGTCACCCCAAACGGGGAGCAAGGCAGAGGGTGGGAGGCGAGTAAGAGGGAAGGCGGTGGGGGGTTATTGATGCTGAGGGTGGTAGGATGTTGGCAACAGGGACGTCTCGGAAGACCCCAAAAAGCTGCATATCAACAAGGTCAGCAGCAGCTTTAGCAACAGTGTATATTCTCTCAGAGACCGTCAGTGGGAGGGGCCGACTGTACCTAGGTGAGGATTGGATTGGAGGGTTGATAGGGGAGGTCTGCATGCAACCTCATCATGTCATGTGATGCTGTTACGATAACTTGAGACCTCCACCATGGCGACCAATACTGATTTGTAGAGGTGGGATTATTCACGCTTCACTTCCAATTTTCTTCAGCTTCTCTTCACTGCTGAAGTACGACTTGTATGCGCAGCGTTGGCCTAAAGAACGTCTTTTCAAAAAATATTTTTTACATGTTATTGACAAAAATCACAGAATATTAATCATTTTAATGAAAGAAAATAGAGCAAACCCAACTCCAACCCGATCCCAGCTTTACAATATTTAGGATATAAATATACAAAGCAATTGAGAAGACATATAAATACAAGATTCTTCTATATTTCTTAAAAAAATAAATAAATAAATAAATAAATAAATTAAAAAATTAAATATATATATATATATACACACACAGTACAGGCCAAAAGTTTGGACACACCTTCTCATTCAATGCCTTTTCTTTATTTCCATGACTATTTACTTTGCAGATTGTCACCGAAGGCATCAAAACTATGAATGAACACATGTGGAGTTATGTACTTAGCAAAAAAGGTGAAATAACTGAAAACATGCTGTATAATCACTCGCCATACAGCAATAGACGATATCTGCCCATTACCTGACACCTGACATGTTAGCTACTTCTCTTTGTTTATAATGTTTATAATGTCTCTTTTCTATTTCCTGCTGGATCTACTCTCTATTTTATGCTGCTGCTATCACATATACTGTATATACTGTAATATTGTACATGGTCATTGGTATATATTGTATATATGTTATAGACATAATATAATATATCTGTATATATATTATTCTGTACACATATGTATATATTCGGATATATGTTAGATTTTTTTTATCGCTATATTAGTCTATTTATACCTGCATTGTCCTTTCCACCCTTACACTTTCCATCATTGTAACTGAGCTACTGTGTTGAACAATTTCCCTTGTGGATCATTAAAGTTTGTCTAAGTCTAAGTCTAATATTGTAGTTTCTTCAAAATAGCCACCCTTTGCTCTGATTACTTTTTCGCACACTCTTCAAGAGGTATATATATATATATATGCGTGTGTATACATACAATATATATATATATATATATATATATATATATATATATATATATATATATATATATATATATATATATATATATATATATATATATACACATACATACATACATACACAAAGATATATAATTGTGAATCGATTTATAAAAATCACAGTTTGAAAATGTATCCAAGTAGTGTTAATATCAGGCTGCAGAACCGAAATAGTCAGTATGGACGACGATATTAACCTTGGTTCTCTTCTTGGGACATTTGAGTACGAGAAAACATGAGGACATTAAGTAATATACACAGGGGATGTGAATCTTACAATAACTCACGAGGTGCTGATTCGATTCATAATTGATTCTTGATTCAAACTTATTATTGCAATATACTGTATTTTTTGGAATAAAAATAATAATAAAACCTTTTCAAAAAAGCTTGCCAAAAGCTCCTCTTAGTTGCTGACTTATGATGTATATGTGCAGCTAGTAAGGCTGAGATGGCCTAAAAAATATTTTAAAAATGTGATTATTAAAAAATAAATAAAAAAAAATAAATCATGACTTGATTTTAAATCTGAATAAATGAGAATCACAATTCAAACATATATTTTTTGATGCACACTCTGTAAGAAAGATTATTTTTACTTCACAGAAGTACTTTAATAATATTAATATTAATACTAGGTACACATTCATGTGGATACATGTTTGCTAAACATGCTAAGTGTATACATATTCCCCTCTTTTTTTAGTTGTTAAAATGTACTCCCTCGATAAAACCTCTGCCTTGCTTTTAATGAATACTTATGCCTATCATGGTGTGGAGGTGACGAACCCCAAGATGCAGAGATGACAGGCGGTGTACAAGAAAACATGGTTTTAATGTTCAAAAAAAGGTGAAAACAAAAAGGCGCACAAGGCGAAGGCACAACTTAACGCAGGAAACAAAAGCTAACACTTAGCCTGAACTATGGACATGAAACAAAAAGTCGCTAACTGTGGCATAAATAAACAAAACTTACTTGGCAAAGCACGAGCAGCATGAACTAAGCATGAAATCATCAGCATGAACTATGGTATCTCCAGAAAACAAGCATGAACAGAGCATTGCATGAAACAGGGAGTCCACAGCATACACCATCATAGAATACTCCAGCCCTGACTGGAGGGCAAGGCAGGTTTAAATAATGCCTCTGATTTGTGCTCGGGCAGCAGGTGAGCGGACGGACACTAATCAGAGGCAGGTGGAAATAATAAGTAACCATGGTAACTAAAACAAACAAGGGTGCACAAAAAAAGGGAACTATGAAGTCCAAAACTAACAGAACATAAAACATGATCCTGACAATGCCTGCTACGACACTGTATTTTAATGTTCGATATTTTGGTGGTACAAGTTTTTTCTGAGGTGGTACTTGGTGAAAAAAGTTTGAGAACCACTGAACTAAATTAATTCATAGCAAACCTGTGATTGATCTGATGAAAACTATTAGTATATATATATATATATATATATATATATATATATATATATATATATATATATATATATATATATATATACATACATAGTTAGCATTTATCCAAGAAATAAAGTAAAATTTCCCCCCAAAAACTTAAAAAAGGGGTCTGTACCTTTTTTTTTTTTTTGCATTAATTTGCTCTGCATAATCTTCCGTAAAGTTTGCAGCGCTATCAGCGCATTGCTGCAAAAACACAAATAACTTTAACTGAAATGACAAAATAAACTCCTCGGTGGGTGTAAAAGTTTAGCTTTTCTTTTTAAACTTCCCCCAAACATGTCAACAAATGGTTGCCACATGCCTCACTAAGAAAGTAGAATCGTGCGATTTCTCCCAGCCAGTCTGTCATCTTTATGAATGTATTGATGATTATGTGAAACTAACATTGTGTTGCTGGTTGCGATTCTTCATTTCCAACAGTTAGAAAAGTTTATGTAGAGCAAGTAAAAAGGAAAAAACACCTGGATAGAGCTACTTATGACATGGAGTCGGGTAGCATGTGTGTGTGTGTGTGTGTGTGTGTGTGTGTGTGTGTATGTGTGTGTGTGTGTGTGGCCTTTGTGGTCCTGTCTGGTCGCCGTCACAGGGACTCGACGCTCGCCACCCAGTGGATCCCCCACCCGTGCCGAGGCCCATAGGAGAAGGCACCTCACACTTAATCCCTCAGATGCTCGCCCCCCGCTGGGCAGTACGGAGAAGCCCCTCATGCTGATCCATCCAAGCCTCTCACACCAGCGGCCACACTCATTAGACGGCTGATTATGATCGCGCGCCGCCGGTGTAATGTTTAATCGAGGTTGACACCTGATTCGCCATGTTGCAAATCTTGTCATGCAAATTGAGCCGTTTGTGCCGTCTGATATGGCGAGATGGGCTATGAAATGAAAGATTAAGCACCAGAATGAGACGTGGCGGCGGGCGGAGAGAGGGGCAACATGTGCCCTCTGCTTCCCCCCTGCTGTGATCACAAAGATAAGGACAGGCATTCTTTTGTGGCATGTTTGGCATGACATGTTAAATTAACATGGTGCTTTTCAGCCTGCAGGAATCAGTGGGGGGAAGAAACATTTCATCTTCCCCTACACAACAAGGGCACCATAATGGACCTGTGGGAGTGCCTTCTCGAAAATCAAGCCAGGCTGTGGCCACTGAAATTATTCAAATGTCCTCAGCCAACATAGTCACTCTTGTGCATGCCTATAGTTACAGTAATACAGCCATGAATATTTCAGCCTCAAGACTAGAGGAGGTGGCTTGAAGCAATCATTTCAATGCAAAAACACAAATAGCAAAATAAAGTGGCTGACATGTATTTTATACGCTTACACCTGTACATTCATAATGCCTCATTCAGATATATTTTAATTCAACATTGCAATGTCCCTTGTTTATTGTGGTCAATTGGTTCAGACATGACTGCAATGAACCGATGCCGATATCAACCGATACTGATATATACAGTCGTGGAATTAACACATTATTATGCCTAATTTTGTTGTGATGCCCCGCTGGATGCATTAAACCAGGGGTGTCAAACTCAAATACAGAGTGGGCCAAAATGTCAAACTGAACAAAGCCGCGGGCCAAGGTTGAACAAATTAACCTTTTAATAGGGACCCAAACAAGTTTTGCATTAAATATTGAACAAGCAAGGCTTATATAACTTTATAGTGACATGCAAAATCCAGTTTAAAATAATAATAATAATATTTCAAAAATATCAATGGCATATCAAATACAATTTAAATAAAAATGTAATGCCTCTTTTCTATTTGCAGCCTTCTGAGGTAAATATCAACATTTACTTTTTCCACAGGCTAATAATAAATTTGAAAATAAAATAACAATAATGAATGAATCAAACATTCAAGCCTTGAAGTAGCAAGAGAAAGTGCATTAATAAAAAGTTAATTATTGCTCAGTTTGCTACACTGATTTGCTTTAACACTGAATATGGAACAAGCAACGCTTATATAACTTAATAGTGCACAATCAACTTTCAAAAAACAAACGAAAAAACATCAATGGTATATTAAATTAAATTTAAATACAAAATTGAATGCCTCTTTTCTATTTGCAGCCTTCTGAGGTAAATATCAACATTAACTTTTTCCATAGGCTAATAAATTAGAAAATAAAATAGCAATGAATAAATCAACCATTCAGGCCTTTTTACTGCTCAGTTTGCAACACACTGATCTAATGTGATGTGCCCAAGCCAGATACCTGCCATCTTTTCTGGGATGCTGGGTCATGTCGGGGCTCAGGTGGGCAAGGTTGGGGGGCGGCGGGGTTTAGTGGTAGCGGGGGTGTTTATTGTAGTGTCTCGGAAGAGTTAGTGCTGCAAGGGGTTCTGGGTATTTGTTCTGTTGTGTTTATGTTGTGTTACGGTGCGGATGTTCTCCCGAAATGTGTTTGTCATTCTTGTTTGGTGTGGGTTCACAGTGTGGCGCATATTTGTAACAGTGTTAAAGTTGTTTATACGGCCACCCTTCGTGTGACCTGTATGGCTGTTGACCAAGTATGCTTGCATTCACTTGTGTGTGTGAAAGCCGTAGATATTATGTGATTGGGCCGGCACGCAAAGGCAGTGACATTAAGGTTTATTGGCACTCTGTATTTCTCCCTACGTCCGTGTACACAGTGGTGTTTTAAAAAGTCATACATTTTACTTTTTGAAACTGATACCTATAATTTCCGATATTACATTTTAAAGCATTTATCGGCCGATAATATCGGCAGTCCGATATTATCGGACATCTCTAGTTAATACATTTAATATTTGCATAGTTGGAGCATAAACAACTGTTTATGATCTACTAAACATGTTTTTTTTTACATTCTTACAGCCTTTTAAACATTAGATAACACCCATGTAGTCACCTTGTTTCATCCAATATAGTAGTCTTGAGTGGGTACTACTGTAGATTTCTGTACTCACCGGTAGCCCGGATGATCCTCCAAGCGTCAGTTCAAGGGTTGTTGACCGGCCACTAAAATATGGCCATTACTTAGACTTAGACTTAGACTTAGACTTCCTTTATTGTCATTCAAATTTGAACTTTACAGTACAGATAAGAACAACATTTTGTTGGATTAGCTTGTGGTAGTGCAGGATAAAAGAGCAATAAAGTGCAGTGTTTGCGTTTGCAAAAGAAGGTGCAGATATAAATAGATAAATATATTTCACTTTTGCATATGCGCGGAAATACTTAGTTGCATCCTGGGTAATTTAAAATTCAGTAAGTTAGACGTTTATGTGGAATTTTGCCTATCATTCACAATCCTTACATCTTCTTCTGTCGTGTGTCTTTAGATTTTCAGCTCTGTTGAGGCGAGCCAGGTCAACATGTCATCGTCCAGGTCAATCAGACCTTGTTCGCCATTCGGTGGCCGGTGTTTGGGGCAACTAGTTACTATATGCTCTATTGTCTGGACTGGATCCCGACCCTCGGAAAAGAAAACAAAAAAAAACAAAACAAAACAAAAAATCCTTACATAAGACAAGAACACATGTTTTCTTTTTTTAATGCATTCTAACTTGTAAATAAATGTGATATAAGGTCCGCTTACAATGTAACCTATAGACATTCATAATGAGGTGGCGACTTGTCCAGGGTGTACCTTGCCTTCCGCCCGAATGCAGCTGCGATAGGCTAGAAAATGGTTGGATGGATGTACGTATTTTGATCATTTTGAGCATACGGTGGTGCATTAATTTCGCAAACACATGACAAAGTTTGCTTTTTCCTTCGACAACATCAATCAATCAATCAATTTTTATTCATATAGCCTTTAATCACAAGTGTCTCAAAGGGCTGCACAAGCCACAACGACATCCTCGGCTCAGATCCCACATCAGGGCAAGAAATAACTCAACCCAATGGGATACAATTAGGGATGTGCCATAATGGCTTTTTGCCGATATCCGATATTCCGATATTGTCCAACTCTTTAATTACCCATACCGATATCAACCGATATATACAGTCGTGGAATTAACACATTATTATGTCTAATTTGGACAACCAGGTATGGTGAAGGTAAGGTACTTTAAAAAAAATAAAATAAAATAAGATGAGATAAATAAATTAAAAACATTTTCTTGAATATAAAAGAAAGTAAAACAATATAAAAACAGTTACATTGAAACTAGTAATTAATGAAAATGAGTAAAATTAACTGTTAAAGGTTAGTACTATTAGTGGACCAGCAGCACGCACAATCATGTGTGCTTACGGACTGTATCCCTTGCAGACTGTATTTATATATATTGATATATAATGTAGGAACCAGAATATTGATAACAGAAAGAAACAACCCTTTTGTGTGACTGAGTGTAAATGGGGGAGGGAGGTTTTTTGGGTTGGTGCACTAATTGTAAGTGTATCTTGTGTTTTTTATGTTGATTTAATTAAAAAATAAAATAAAATAAAAAAATAAAAAAACGATACCGATAATAAAAAAAACCGATACCGTTAATTTCCGATATTACATTTTAACGCATTTATCGGCCGATGATATTGACAGGCCGATATTATCGGACATCTCTAGATACAATGAAAAACCTTGAAGGGGACCGCAGATGTGGGACCCAAGTGGTTAGTACTTCAGTCGAGGAAAATGATCAAACTGCATATAACATACTGTAATTAGATTTTGATATAACTTTTTTATCTTGATATTGTATTTCCTTGAATTAGCGCCTGGGCGGTAATTAATTTAAAACCTCTTCTCACTCCGGCGCTTACCAAAGGCATGCGGTAAATGTAGGCATGCGCTTATAAATCTGAGTGTGATGTAAGGATACCATCATGACATCGCTTAATGCCGCAATAAAATTTAAAGCACAATGAATCATCCCGGGAGTTCTTTTTGTTTGGGTCTGAAAAGGCAATTAAAACAACATTATTACCGCCTGTTAGCAAGTTTTCTTAGCTCATGATTTTTTTCTGAAATGTTACTCGTACAACTGCATCAAAATGTCTCATATTTGACACACGCAGCTATATTAATAAAACATTTTTTCAAAATAAAGCGCTTTGAAAGACGCAACTCCAACAACAAAAAGTCAGCTCTCCACCACTACAAACCAGCACAATATTAATAATAAGAATTGCAATTATATAGAACGTAGTAGGTACGTGACTTACCCGGCGGTAATTCTAGTCATACGCTATTTATTTTGCGAAACGAGTTTGACCCGGCGGTAATTCTAGGCATATGCTAATTATTTTGCGAAACGAGTTTGACCCGGCGGTAATTCTAGGCATGCGCTAATTATTTTGCAAAACAAGATTGACCCGGCGGTAAATCGAGGCATGCGCATGCGCAATTCAAGGAAATACGGTAGATTGAAAATTAACACCAATGAGTTGACTGATGAACATTATCACATAATTTATTCAGAAAATATAAATAACGACGAATAAAGATAGAATACTATTAACCGCAACATGTAAGTGTAAAAAAACAGCAACAACATAATGATTTGTACAATTTCGGAATGTGCTTGTTCTAGTTTTAATCAAAGAAAACAAATCTGAAGTTGTCTTTATTTTTAAGTTATCATTACATATATATATAAAAAAAAAAAAGGGATTACTCCCTATATGTGTATATGTATGTATGTATATATATATATGTATGTATATATTTATATATATGCATGTGTGGGTATATATATATATATATATATATATATATATATATATATATATATATATATATATATATATATATATATATATATATATATATATATATATACAGTGTTTCCCACACATTCATTTATTTGTGGCGGCCCGCCACGAAAGAATTACGTCCGCCACAAATGGATTTTTCGGCTTTTGACTCGCTCGACCGCTCATAAAAGCAATGGGACTCTGTCTGTGAATGTACCTTGTAGTTACAACTCCGGTGCAGTAGGTGGCGGTAGCCTACTATGCATTGTAACTCCGCCAATAGCACTTAATTCACCTGGTGGGCCAGAAGAAGAAGACGAAGACGAAGAAGACGAAGACGGACGGACGGGATCAAAATACGAAGGTAATATAGCTTATAGGTAGATAGGTTATAGCTGCATCGCTCGCGGCTCGTCATATATTTAACGTTAATCCGCGATTTCACCGAGCCTGACGCTGCTTCATTAACTGTTTGACTCGGAGTCTGGGGCAGACGCACGTAATAACAATCACCTGTTTTCTTACCGACGAGCTAACGTGTCCAGGTTATAACCCTGTTGTCAATAAACACACGTGGAGACGGTGCTTCAGATACTACATTAATACTCAAGCTAAAATGTCCACTGCAGCATGTGAATGCAATGAAAAGAATAAAATCTGAGCCAACCAGCTGTTAAAATGTTGTCCAGGTTAATGTTTTGGCCATTAAAGGCCCTTCATTTCAAGATTTCAACTGTGATCGGGCTTTAAACAGGTGGCTGACCTGTTCAGATGGGTGTAACTGCTACTGGTCAAATAATGTGAAATAGCATTTAATTTTACATGTATGCAATGCCATTTAAATGTAATTATAGATAATAATAATAATAAATACTGTGTAGTGTTGTAAATAGTCAACGGGAAGGATTTTAGTAAGATATAAGCCATGAGCACTACACAGCCAGAAAAAAACCTAGGCAGGACAAGTAAAAATATTGGGGCAAGTAGATTTGAGAAGTCGGGCAAGTAGAAAAATTAGGGCGGAGGGAACAGGTGAGACTCAGCAAACACTGAAAAATAAAGCAGGGTCAGATCAGAAATGCACTTTTCTCATGAAAAGGGTCCTAATTTATATTCCACACCACGACAAAACATACACCTCTGCCTCTGTTTCACTTTATGTTGCTGGTAAATAATATGGTTGTAGTAGTAGGCTAAAGTTAAATTATTTAGTATGCACTAATTAAAGGGGCAGAGCTTTAAGAGACATTTTAGCTTTTATATTTTATAAGATATATTTTTTGTAAGAACCACAATTAATACATATATTTCAGTGAATAACTAATTGTTCAAATCTGTATATAAATATGTACATAAAGTGTTGTAATTATTTTCCAACTCCGCGTTCTTCTTGGTCATCGCCGCCGCCGCCGCCCAACCCCGCCCCCCAACCCCCGCCCCCCCACCACACCACCACAAATAGATGCCTGCCCTGTGGGAAACACTGTATATATATATATATATATATATATATATATATGTATCTAATTATATTTTTTTATTTCTGATTACTATTATTATTAATGTATTATTATTTATTTTTCTTTATTTTTCTTCTTTTTTTTTTGTTTATTTAATTGATGTATTTTTAGATATTACTTTGTTATTTTTGTTGTTTCTTTTTTTTGGGGAGGGGGGTATGGGTGGGATATAAAAAAAAATATCTTGACATTTAGGGCAGACAATAGATATATGATTTATGTGAATATGATGTAATGGATAGGAATGTCTGATGCTGGATGTCAATAAAAAAAAAAAAGAAAAAAAAAAAAAAAGAAAAGTAGTGAAGCTGCGATATTTGAAGCGGGGTATAGCGAGGGACGACTCTATGCTTATTACCGCAGTCCATCAAATAACCATAACTTCACCCAGTTTTTTCAAAGGTAATTGCAGATTAGATTAATTTAAGCAGGTGTACCTAATGTCATGACCTAAAAGTTGGGCAACTATTGGCAATGAGAGCTGTTGCCACTCATTCAATAATGCAACATGACAGTGTGTCTTATTAGCGAGCTCACTGTAAACATTTAATTTCCTGCTCCTGTCACAAGAGTCTTTGTGGCCGCCTGTTGCCGCGGCTTTTAATCCGACAGACAAAGTGACCTCCTTGTTTGTCTTCTGCCTTCCTCCTCGCTCTCGGCGACTTCACGCTCCAGTATTTCTTGCCGTTTGGCTGGGAGTGCAAAGGTTGTTAAAAAGATGTTCCTCTAAGTGGCCGATGTTTGTCTCTTTGTCAAGCCGAGGTTCCTGTGCTGATGTTTATCTCCTCCGTAGGTCACCAAGCCATTGCGTCAGCATAGCGATTTGTTGCACAGGAACTGCTTTGCACACGTCAGTGGGGGCATATTTGTTCCATTCAAACATTGCTGGGGTTTCAGCCTTTCTGGGCAAGCGAGCAGGATTTCATTTTGAGTTATTGCAACTGCAGAAAGCTTTCACGTGAGTCAGTCCTTCAGTCTCGCTACCTGTCTTTACAAGCCGTCTTCTCTGAGGAACACCTGTCCTGAGCAGCGGGCTCATTGTTTTCCTTTTAGCTATGTCGTAAAAAGGTGGAAGGAGCAGCAAGACAACACCAGGCAGGTTTGCTGAATCACTCACTCTTCCTGGCGCCACCAGGCTGACTGAAGACTTCCTGTCAGAAACACTTCACGGTGACTGATGGCTGAGTAGCAATCCTCTGACTTGTTGCATTTTGGCTTCAGGGCAAAGAAGCACGAGTTCTGTGTACTCAACAGTGCATGAAATTTAAGGACTTTGTTGCACACAAATCAAAACATGTACCCACACAAAACACAAAACAAGACCACCTTGGCCCACAATTGCAAAAACGGCCACTTACTTGCGCTATGATACCACTCAAGAATGACTTAAGGTTGTGCAAGTACGAGGTTTGTCAGAAAAGTTCCAGGACTGGACTGGTGACACAAAATATATATTTCAAATCCAAACTACAGTAGTAATAATAATAATCACTAGATGAGGCAATTCCTGAAGGAATTGCGTGTGAATGCTCCAATGCGGAAGTTGAACTGAAATCCTGGATTTTTTGGGGGGAATTGTTGAAATAGAGCAGTGGTTCTCAACCTTTTTTCAGTGATGTACCCCCTGTGAACATTTTTTTAATTCAAGTACCCCCTAATCAGAGCAAAGCATTTTTGGTTGAAAAAAAGAGATAAAGAAGTAAAATACAGCACTATGTCATCAGTTTCTGATTTATTAAATTGTATAACAGTGCAAAATATTGCTCATTTGTAGTGGTCTTTCTTGAACTATTTGGAAAAAAAGATATAAAAATAACTAAAAACTTGTTGAAAAAAAAACAAGTGATTCAATTATAAATAAAGATTTCTACACATAGAAGTAATCATCAACTTAAAGTGCCCTCTTTGGGGATTTTAATAGAGATTCATCTGGATTGATGAACTTCATTTTAAACATTTCTTCACAAAAAAAGAAATCTTTAACATCAATATTTATGGAACATGTCCACAAAAAAATCTAGCTGTCAACACTGAATATTGCATTGTTGCATTGTAATGAATGGAATAGCCTACTTGATTTGATGGTCAGTTTATGAACTTACATTCATTTTTTGTTGAAGTATTATTCAATACATATATTTATAAAAGATTTTTGAATTGTTGCTATTTATAGAATATTTAAAAAAAATCTCACGTACCCCTTGGCATACCTTCAAGTACCCCCAGGGGTACGCGTACCCCCATTTGAGAACCACTGAAGTAGAGCACACAATTCCCGAACAGGCTGAATGTTTTGTATTTGGAACAGTTTGAATCAGATGAAAAATGTGGGAATTGTGGAACTTTGAAGAATGTCCCGTTGATTTCAATGAGAATTTCCAAAAATGTGGGGAATTTCGGGAAAAGCGGGAATTTTTTTGAAAATGGTAAATGAGTTGAAATGGTTGGTGTTTTAATTTTTCAAATCGGTTGGGAAATGTTGTAGTAGTAACATGTTGAATTGAAAAATGGTATTACGGAATTCCTGGAATTTCGGAAAAAACGGGAATTGTTCTAGTTCAAAAAAACAACTTTGTTTTTCGTCCTGATTAAGAGGAATGTTTTGACGGTGGAACGGTTGAAATGCGTTGAAAAATGTGGAAGGAGTAGTCGCCAGAAAAAAGAGTGGTAATAGGGGTTTGGAAAACCAGGAATTCTGGAAAATCCTGGAATTTTGTTTAACTTGGGGAAAAAAAAGTAGTTTAAATTGTCAGTATATTGTAATGTGTTGAAGGTAAAATGGTTTGAATAGGTTGAAAACTGTGGAAATGGTGGAAGTTTGAAAAATGGCCAATACATTTTGAATGGGAAAAATGTCTCGGAAAACCTGGAATTCTGGAAAATCTGGGAATTTTTGGAATTTCTCAAGGAAATAGGCTGAACAGTTTGAAGTTGGAACAGTTTGAATCGGGTGAAAAACGTGGAAGGTACAGCGCGCCAAAATCTGGAGAAGAAGAATAGGTTGAATAAATAGATACATTTTTATATAGGCGGGGTAACACCCTGGACAAGCCGCCACCTCATGGCAGGGCCAACACAGATAAGTTAAAGTTAAAGTCCCAACGTTAGCCACACACACACTAGGTGTGGTGAAATTATCCTCTGCATTTGACCCATCCCCTTGTTCCACCCCCTGGGAGGTGAGGGGAGCAGTGAGCAGCAGCAGTGGCCGCACTCGGGAATCATTTTGGTGATTTAACCCCCTATCCCAACCCTTGATGCTGAGTGCCAAGCAGGGAGGTAATGGGTCCCATTTGTATAGTCTTTGGTATGACTCGGGTTTGAACTCACAACCTTCCAGTCTCAGGGCGGACACTCTAACCACAGGGCCACTGAGCATATAGACAGACAACATTATCAAATAAGAATTAACTTTAAAAAAAATGTGTTTTGTGTTCATTTTTGAGGGGTCTGGAACGGACTAATTGGATTTACATGATTTTTTATGGGGAAATTATTTTGGTGTCATATAATTCGATCTTCGTCGAACCTTTTGGACTGAATTACTAACAAAGATCGAGGTTCTTCTGCACTTTGTACATCACACTTCATACTTATTGCAATGTTCTGTATGAAAAGTATTAGTATCGGCTGGTATGCACTAGTTTTGCTGGATCTGTGTGTGAAAGGAGCTTCCAGATAGACATGCAAACACAGACTGACTCCCTTTTTCAGCCTTCATGTCTGTAGTTTGTAAAAGCGAAACACGTTTGTCGTTGTTAAATATAAATGTTAGTGTTTTTCCCAAACTGCCCACAATATTGTAAAGTTATTGATTAGTTGTCATGTCCGGGCCCCCCTTATTGATGGCCCAAGAATGTGAAAGTAGCCAGTAAACGTGGATGTAAAGATCAGGATTTATGGCCTGGAAGCTCTTGAACAATTTTATCAAAAGCCCATTCCACTGTGACACTTTTTTTTCTGCCATAAATCAGCAAGAGGAAATCTATCAGTGGACAGTAGTGAGAGATAGATGAGCGCAGGGATGAGAGGGTCAGCAGAGATTTTTCACTGGTCCTCCCTGTCAGGAGGGCAGCCTGGCTTGTTGGCTCTTATGAAGAGCTCTTTTACTGACTGGCTTGCCTTTTAATTTGTTCTGCACACTTGCAAAAATAACAAACATTTGAAATTGTTCACATAAGATAATGTATTGATTGTTAAAGCACTGGTGCATCAGGTTCCTGTCCAACACTTAGATTAAACATACTTTCAAAGAATGGCTTTTCCAGGATGGATGAAGCTTAATATAGTTCATGTTATGAATATATTCCACATGCGCAGCAGCGATATGACACACAAGTGCTCTTTTATTGCATAGTGTTTGTTAAAGTTTCTTGGAAGCTTGATGGAATCGCACCAAAATGAAGGAGATTTATTATCGGTTAGGTCTAATAATAAGATGGTGTGTCATTATTAGTCATGCATCCTTGTCCACAGGCTGGTGTATTCAAGGTGCCATTTCTTCTAATGAGAGGAACTATTAAAAGAGGATTCATTTTTGGAAAAAAAAACAAAAAAGTTTTTAATGAATATATTCACACATAGTATAGTCTAATAATGATAGTAATTAAATTATAGTAGGTTGTGTATTAAGCTATTAACTGATACCGGTGCCAAATCAGTCCTTTTGAAATGATGCCATTGCTTAAACCAGTGTTTCTTAACCATACGGCCAAGGCCCATTGTTAGGCCGCGAGCGTCTCCTAGAACAGTGATTTTCAACCACTGTGCCGCGGCACACTAGTGTGCCGTGAGATATTGTCTGGTGTGCCGTGGGAAATTATGCAACTTCACCTAATTGGTCCAAAAAATATTTTTTGCAAATCAATAATCATAGTAATGTGCCGTTGTCTAGTGCCTGTGCTGTGTAGAGTTTGGTAGGATAATCTTGTAATACTCCATACCAGTCGGTGGCAGCAGGTAGTTCATTGCTTTGTAGAAGTCGGAACGCGTCGAGGATGGTTTATCGTGATCCCAATAGGCAGAACACAGCGGGAGACAGCGTGCAGGTAAAAAGGTATGTAACACTTAAACCAAAAAATAACAAGGCAAGTCCCGCTAGGAAAAGGCACTGAAGCATGGGGATGGCTATGTAAAACAAAAGTAAAACTGAACTGGCTACAAAGTCAACAAACACAGAATGCTGGACGACAGCAAAAACTTACAGCGTGTGGAGCAAAGACGGCGTCCACAAAGCACATCCCGTACATGACATGACAATCAACAATGTCCCCTCAAAGAAGGATAGCGTACGTACAACTTAAATAGTCTTGACTGCGAAAACAAAGCAGGTGCGGGCAATAGCGCTCAAAGGAAGGCGTGAAGCTGCTACAGGAGAACACCAACAAAACAGGAAGGGTCACCAAAATAACAGTGAAAGACAGGAACTAAAGCACAACACACAGGAAACAACAACAAACTCAAAATAAGGCACAACAACCTGGTGGAGTTTTATTGTTTAACCTTTTCTGCTGGTGGTGTGCCTCCGTATTTTTTTTATGGAAAAAAATGTGCCTTGGCTCAAAAAGGTTGAAAAACACTGTCCTAGAAGGCCGGCAACATAATATTAGTTACTGTTGTACTCAGTTGTAATACAAATTACCACCACTTGTGGCAGTAATATCGAACAAACAGAAGAAGTCTGGAGGAGTTTCTGAAGCGCAATAATTATGACTAAAGTGGTGAAGCTGTTTTGTCAGTTGCACTTTGGATTCATTAACAGGTTAGTTAAGAAACATATTCATTATTAATTATTTTTTTTGTATTTTCCATCCATCCATTTTCTACTGCTTGACGCTTTCGGGGCTACAGGGGGGCTGGAGCCTATCCCAGCTGCACTTGGGCGGAAGGCCACCTCATCACAGGGCCAACACAGATAGACAGACAACATTCACACTCACATCCACACATTAGGGCCAATTTAGTGCTGTCAATCAGCCTATTCCCATGGTGCATGTCTTTGGAGGTGGGAGGTTAGCACAACATAATTGGATGAAAAAAAAAAAAGAAATGTCCATCAATTATTTATAAGTCCCTTCTTATGCAGCATATTTGGTTAATACTTATTTTTCAGCCTGACTTAAGCCTAAGGTTTATGTGCCAAATAAATAATAGCATTTGTGATTAACACATGCTTTTATATCATTTGACAAGGTTTATCCTGTTAAACTGAAAGTAGGTTGGACATAAATATTGAATACGATTAAACTCAAGAGTACAAGATAACTAAACCAGTATTAATATTTCAGTGGGCCCCGGGCCCTCTGTTGTGGAAAAGTTGGTCCCCAATGTCAAAGAGGTTAAAAACCCCTGGCTTAAATGATACCCAAACCATTTAAAAAAAAAAAAAGGAAAACATACAAATTTTGTTAAAAAAAGTATAATGCCTTTTTATTTTTACAGAATTTTGTGACATGCAAATTGATCTCCCCAAGATTGGAAATTTGCTCTTGCTCCAGAGTACCGGTACACGATGAGAGAGAAACATTATCTAGATTCTTCATTATGTCTTGCATGCATGGAAAAATTGACCATAATTAAAGGGGAACATTATCACAATTTCAGAATTGTTAAAACCATTAAAAATCAGTTCCCAGTGGCTTATTATATTTTGCGAAGTTTTTTTCAAAATTTTACCCATCACGCAATATCCCTAAAAAAAGCTTCAAAGTGCCTGATTTTAACCACCCGTCCATTTTCCTGTGACGTCACATAGTGAAGCCAACACAAACAAACATGGCGGAAAGAACAGCAAGCTATAGCGACATTAGCTCGGTTTCAGACTTGGATTTCAGCGGCTTAAGCGATTCAACAGATTACGAATGTATTGAAACGGATGGTTGTAGTGTGGAGGCAGCAGAGGTGGGACCAAGTCATTGCTTTGCAAGTCACAAGTAAGTCTCAAGTCTTTACCCTCAAGTCTCGAGTCAAGTCCCGAGTCAAGACAGGGCAAGTCCGAGTCAAGTCCAAAGTCAAGACTGGAAAGTCTCAAGTCAAGTCCCAAATCCTGCATTTTGAGTTTCGAGTCCTTTCAAGTCATTTAACCACAGACTAATATATTTACACAGATTGTGTATGCTTTTAAAACGCTGTATTTATTTATTAAAACAAGTGCATTTGAAATTGCAGGGAAAAAGATAGTGCTGACATTGCACTTCAAAATAGCACTATTAACCAGTCATTTTAAACATGTAACTCATTCCTTTACAGAATAAACACATTTGAAAAAAACAAGTGCAACTGTACTTATTTGCACAAAAGTGTTAACATTGTATTTCCATGGCATATTGCATTGTAACTAGTTCCACAGCAGTTTCTACCCTGTTCTTACCTTATCTCATTGATCTCATCTCATACTGTATGTGTGTTTATGTGTGCGTACACATGAAAAACATAACAAATATATGAACATAACAATGAACAGAGTTGTACTTTTTAGATGTCAGGACCCTATGCAATATGTACACATATTCTTAATATAGTATACATTTTAACTGACCTTTATTTGACTATGTTTGTCTTTTTGTAGGTGGCTAAAATACGCGGTGCTGCTGACTGCCGTCTAACGTTACGTTACTGTGTGTGATACATTGACTAACGTAATGTTACTGTGTGTGATACATTGACTAACGTAATGTTACTGTGTGTGATACATTGACTAACGTTACGTTACTGTGTGTGATACATTGACTAACGTAACGTTATGTATAGGTACCTCATGAAACCCTGCTTAAAAAAAATCACTTGACAAAAAGTATGAATAAGGTAGCAAACTGCAGTGGACGCAACAGATTGCCGTGTTTGCAATGATGTTATAACCATAGACATCTTATAAGTAGACGCAGCATTGGTTGCTGTGACGTGAGCAATTTGCCCGCCATCTTGAAGTGCTGTTGAGGAGCCGGCGAGCAGCCTAAACTGACAGTTGAAAGGTAGAAAACAAAGATGGTGTTCAGCGTTTTCCTGCTCAAATGAGCGGACTGTTGAAAATAGGAATCGGGGGATTACTTTTCACAAGTAAGATTTAACATTAACGTACTATTGGTTGTATTTTATGAAAATAATATTACCACAGAGTTGAGAAGGATCAAAGATCTTCAATATTTGTATGTGAAAATCACAAAGAAATCTTCTGGGGGAGGATGACGTCCCTACAGGGGTTTGGTTTACAAACTTTCAGTCCCACCTAAAACAAAATTCACCAGCCACTACTGATTATGATGCATTCTCATTTTAGGCAAAGTATAAGACAATACTTTCTTAACAGTATAATTGTAACCAGGAATCAGTCTTCAAGTAACAATATTCAAATACTAACATTGTTGGGTTAAACAGAATTTGGTTTTATTCTGAATCCAGTGAAACAGATTGGTGGTTTTAGCTGATATGAAGACTTTCAGGTGTTTATATATGTTTAAGTATTTGGCAGACGCTTTTATCCAAAGCGACTTACATAAAATAATACATATAAAACAATCACTGCAAACATTATCATTTAAGGGAAGAATGTAATAGAAAATATCAATACAAAGTGTCAAGACAGAATAAACTCTCTGCTGCTGAAGCAACAGAGATACAGTCTATAGGTCCCTAAGATATATAGATATCTAATGTATTCATACATTGTTTATGTAGGATACACGCATATGTATATATAACCTAATCATATTGTCTCTTCAACTTAAAAATAGCTTACCGTTTTTTTTCCCCTTCTCTTGGATTATATTCCCAGTTTTGATCTCGGACGTCTGGTCACTTATAGCATATAAGAATATTATATTACTGTTAAGCAAACTATGAATAATAAAACACGCCAAAACATGTGTCTGTTACACACGTATGACAAAAAAGCGCGTGAAAATCAGTGGTATTCAGTGAGGTAAAATGAATTAAATGCGCTGACAGTTCATTGCTCCTGCCAAATGAATTGCACTGAGTGGAGCGGTTCACCACTCCAAAATGGCGGCCCCGCGCCTCGTCTGCGCCAGTAGGCAGTAGCGCTCTATGCTGCGTCTACTTATAAGATGTCTATGGTTATAACGTTAGCAGTGAGTTTGCAGCCTCACTGATTTAACTACACAACAAATAAAAGTCACGTTACTTAGCCAATAAACGTTATCTTACATTCAAAACTTACCCTTCTTTGTGCAACTTCAAATGTCGAACGAAGTTGGAAGTTGTTGCGTCTCCGTCTGTAATAATCGAACTGCGTGATTTGCATACGGCAATTCGTTTTTTGTTGACCAAGTCGTAGTTTTTATACCCGAACGAAACCAACTTTAACATAATTGTTTATCACTGGCACGTTGTTGGACAACTCTTGTTCATTGGTTGTCCTGCAATTTGATTGGATGAATGCTGTGTGATGAAAACAACGTAGTTCTAATTTGATTGGCTGTTGTACTGACAGAACACCAGCTGACAGGAATAACACGCTGATAGACAGACGAAGAAAATGAAAAATACGGAGCGCTCCCAAATAACTTTTTAAGCTTTGGATTTTGGGGAAAGTGGCAAGTCATGTCAAGTCATGTCAAGTCAAAAGGCTCAAGTCCAAGTGAAGTCACAAGTCATTGATGTTAAAGTCTAAGTCGAGTTGCAAGTCTCTTTACATTTTGTCAAGTCGAGTCTAAAGTCATCAAATTCATGACTCGAGTCTGACTCGAGTCCAAGTCATGTGACTCGAGTCCACACCTCTGGGAGGCAGGTAGCGAAAACGAAATTGAAGAAGAAACTGAAGCTATTGAGCCATATCGGTTTGAACCGTATGCAAGCGAAACCGACGAAAACGACACGACAGCCAGCGACACGGGAGAAAGCGAGGACGAATATGGCGATCGCCTTCTAACCAACGATTGGTATGTGTTTGTTTGGCATTAAAGGAAACTAACAACTATGAACTAGGTTTACAGCATATGAAATACATTTGGCAACAACATGCACTTTGAGAGTGCAGACAGCCCAATTTTCATCAATTAATATATTCTATAGACATACCTTCATCCGCGCTCTTTTCCTGAAAGCTGATCTGTCCAGTTTTGGAGTTGATGTCAGCAGGCCATGGAAGCTAGGGTCGATAGGGGGTTTAGCTCGCTCGTCTGCGGGAACAAACTGCCGCCTTTGCTTGCCATGCTATCGAGGTCCTGTGTCCCTGAATTGCTCACACACTCCGGCAGATTCAATGGGGGTCTGGCGGCAGATTTCTTTGACTTTATCGTTGGAAATGCATCTGCTTTGAGTGTCGCAGGATATCCACACATTCTTGCCATCTCTGTCGTAGAATAGCTTTCGTCGGTAAAGTGTGCGGAACAAACGTCCAATTTCTTGCCACTTTCGCATCTTTGGGCCACTGGTGCAACTTGAATCCGTCCCTGTTCGTGTTGTTACACCCTCCGACAACACACCGACGAGGCATGATGTCTCCAAGGTACGGAAAACAGTCGAAAAAACGGAAAATAACAGAGCTGATTTGACTCGGTGTTTGAGAATATGGCGGATTGCTTCCCGATGTGACGCCACCTTGTGACGTCATCGCTCCGAGAGCGAATATTAGAAAGGCGTTTAATTCGCCAAAATTCACCCATTTAGAGTTCGGAAATCGGTTAAAAAAATATATGGTCTTTTTTCTGCAACATCAAGGTATATATTGACGCTTACATAGGTCTGGTGATAATGTTCCCCTTTAATTTTTACAATTCACTAATATCAAGCAGTAGAAAATGATGAATCTGCAACAAATTGTCGTAATTATCACAGCAAAACCAGCAGTAATACAAAACACAGCGAATAAGCAAACATATTTGCAACAATTTACAGTACTTTAAGTGCATATATTCCATCCATTAAGTGGATATTTTCCACCCTTTTTTACTAAATTCAAGGTTTTTGATTTTTTAAATAATTCTCATTTTAATATATTCCACCCTTTAAGTGCATACATTCTGCCCTGTAAGTGCATACATGTCGCACAATTTGAGCTGAATTTTGAACCATTCGATACACAGCTGTGGCCATGTTAGACTTTCCTTGTTAATCCTAAATGTTAAAAGATGTGTTGTAACTGAGCGGAAATGAAGTTACTTCCAAGATGTTGCACAATATCACCTTAAGCTAAGTCTGCATCTTTTGAGGTGAAGTAAGACCAAACTTTCAAGCGTTTAGGTTTGAACATTTTAGCCGGATGCTGGCCATTGTATGTGCAGTTGAAAAACTCACGTCAAGTGTAACAACGTCCTGACAGGTGACTAAAGTGGTGGTAATTATATCAAATTTTTGCTTTGTTTTTGGTGCCAGTAACTGCTAAGAGATGCGCTATTTACTTATGTATACACACATTTCTAGAATAGCATTGACCACATATATCGATTTTATCATGTTATCACCAATGAATAATGAAGCTTAGTGAAAATAATATATATATTTTGATTAGGGCTGTCAAAGTTAAAATGTTTATTCACAAAATAATATCGCATTAACCATGTATAAACACAGATTGAACACCCCATTTATTTAGACCACACATGCTCCTTTACCAAACTGCAAATAGTTACCTGAAGGCGAATACGTCAATTATGCATATAGTCCAAAGACACAAAGTAAGGAACTATGACTAGTGTGCTCGCCTACACATTTCACTTCAAAATACACCCTGAATGGGCTTTAGATAAAACCGTTACCCTGTTTTGAGCAAACAAATGATGTTCATTCAAGTAAAACAATGAACAAATGTTCCTGTATGACATTCTGATGTTAAAATTGCGTTAAATAGTAATATTGGGTCTTGTTTTAAGTTCATCTAAATTATGCAAGCAACTGGACTTTATACACAATTATTCAACATTCTGTGCCTTACACTCATAATACTAATAGGCAAGCATAGGCAAGGCATGCTTATGTAAAGTATGTACATTTGTAGCAAATGTATTTACAGGACCCATAGCATCCAGATGACCGAAATTTCACAACAACAAGTTCTCTTTATGTATTTTTTGCTCCTAAAAATTAATCTGGCAGCCATTTCCCATAATATCAATTAGTTTTTGAGTAATGTGTAAATAACTAACTGTACTTGCGTTTCCCACCCAGGCCTGAGGTCCTACTTAGTCTGACTTCAATATATACCTCTCACTTTGCCATCATTTTTGTCACCACATCACCACGGCCGTAGAAATGCTATACAGAAACACAGTTGCGCATTGAATCACCTCAATTTGTCAATAGTGTACAAATCGGGCTATTTTTCAGTGCATTCAAAAAATCAATAAACCCGCATTAGTAATTAAAACATATTTTACGCGGTACTGTCAAAATTTAAATAGTTGTATGAAATATATTTGAACCCACAATTTTGTAGCACCCATCTGACACTGTAAAAGCCAGTGGTATTGCTCGTAATTGGTTGATTGCAGTGGAAGTGGCGAGCAAACCGTTTCACCGCCGGGAAAGCTTAAGTAGTTTCCCGGGTCATCCGACATCGTCTCACAAGATTTCGTTTCTCTTTAAATATCCTTCTTCAAAATGGCCTTGCAAGTATATCAATCAATTAATCAATGTTTAATTTATATAGCCCTAAATCACAAGTGTCTCAAAGGGCTGCACAACGACATCCTCGGTTCAGAGCCCACATAAGGGCAAGGAAAAACTCACAACCCAGTGGGACGTCGATGTAATGACTATGATGTATCTGCCACCTAATCAACGTGTTGCTCTCCTTCTTTGTGGGTTAAAAAAGTGAGTACTGCTGCTGGCTCCGGTGCCACTTCTTGGTTTTGTATATTACAACTTGTGATTTGATACTCACTTGGCAGTGACAAATGAGTATCCAATCACAGTCACGTTTAACATAAGGCTATCAAGATGGGCTATTGTCAACAACTCCTGTTCTGATTGGCTATGGCAACTGTCTATCAACTGAATGTCCTCCGTTTGTTTACATTGCACAGCCACCGCTAATGTTCATTCAGAAGATTTCATACAACGCTGACAACAAGCTAGCTGAATTCTGTTCGGATGAATGCTCTAACTAAAAAACAGCAACCCTGGAGCCATGAAGAGAATATGATGAATACTTGTATATATTTATGAAAAGTAAATAAAAAATAAAAATTAACTATTAATAATTAATTAACATGATTAATGTTAGGCCAGCAGAGAAGGCCTAGCTGGCCTTTACTGCACACAACTGTTGGAATGCCCCTTTTCCATCGCCAGTCTCGATATGTCGTCTCTTCTTGGTGTAATGTCATCTACAGAACACAAGCCTTTTTCCCCACATAGACAGTGTGGATAAAAGAATGTAGAATTATAATTTTGATCAATTAATTGCATGTTTTGCCATCCTGGTCCATGATTACTTCAAAACTGATACAGTTTGATTGATTGATTGAAACTTTTATTAGTAGATTGTACAGTACAGTACATATTCCGTACAATTGACCACTAAATGGTAAAACCCGAATAAGTTTTTCAACTTGTTTAAGTCGGGGTCCACGTAAATCAATTCATGGTACAATGGTATGGGTACATTTCTGCGCAAAAAAGAAATATAAAAGAATTGCCATTTCCGTACTACTCTGATTTTCCATCTGCTCTTTAATAGACACCACAGCCTGTGTTTCCTCATGCTCTTTCAGCATTTGCTCAACCATCTTGAAGAAAACATCAGTAGAAGAGGATGCAAAATAGAATACTAGCGGGTTACCTTTTCTTCTGTCGTTTTGGATCGTCGGGTGTGCACTTCTTTCTTTGTTTTTCCTCAGTTTCTGACTTAGTTTTTCTCCTTTTGATATTGCACGGGATTTTCAGAATCGCATAAGACTTAGGTTTTTTGAAAACAATTTCCATCCAAACGGCAACCAAAACCCTTCTTCATCGAAGTCAGAATCATGAAAAGGATTGCGGCAAATCTCACTCCTCTCGCTTGGTCCTTCCCATTTTGACTGGAGAGGTCCATACTATTCCCATATTGCTAACATTTGGAAATGTATGCAGGCTGACCCTTTCTTTAGTTGTATTGCTCCAACCTCCAACAATGCATCTGGCAGACATATTTCACCATGCCTTCAAATTCTGCGCAAAATTATTGTGATTCTGATGATGAAGATGATACCAAAACACATACTACACAATATGAAATGGCCTCTAGTCTTCTGTAGGTGACGTCAACAGGTTGATGCAGGCCCTCCCACAATTTGGAGCTAAAAGTGGGCGTTCCAAAATGTGCTGAAACTAGTTACAAGACAAGCCTAAAATCACTACTGTGTCTATTTTGGAGGGAATTTAACTGTAGACATTTTTAGGCTCTGAACTATGAAATAAGTGTCAATGTTGTCAGCATTAGAGGGGCCCTTGAAATAATGATATAGTGGAATTTGTTTAATTCGACCAAGTCATGAGTGGAAAACTAAGCAAACGTCAACATTCATGGTCCACCACTTTTGTCGACATAAAAGGTGAGACTAAGGCCCCGTTTGCACTAAGGGTAAATCCCACCTAACCTTATCCTTGTCCACAAACACACACACAATGGTCGTTTAAGAACCTCTACCCCCCTCTGTCCGCAGGCGCAACGCGACCTAGTATGCATGCGCGGAAAATGAGCATGTCATAGTCACCTCCACTGTTGCTTTGTGTGCAAGTTCTTAAATTAAATTTAACTTATCTGAACAATATCCAGTGTTGTGGTATTTCGATTAACTGGAATCCAGTGTGCTGTGGGGCCCTTTTGTAGTGAATCACACCTGAGCCATCATAAATTAATCAAATCATTATTAGACACGTAAACAATGTGATAAAGAACATTTTACATCAATCAATCTAGGGATGTAGATATGTGGTCAGGACACTCCTCACTCTTTTGCCTTCACCTTCATTGTCCATTCGTTTTTGGTGACTTTATATACTCTGGACCCAGACGTTGAGTCCGCGACATACATGGCGGACAATAACTGATACAGTCTGCTTTGCCAGTCCAAATGTATTTGTAGTTTTCCGTAGTCTTCTCTCGACAGCCAGGTAATACAAAGCACACGCTACCTTTTTTATCACATCCACGGGAGCCCGCATTTTCGTTGTCTCTCCTTCGACAAATGGGCAAAGTTTTTCGGTAAGTAGAATCACAGCTGACCTGGACATTTGAAAGTCCTCTTGCCGTCTGAGATGTGCTGTATCCAAAATAGCTGCAATCTCGCGTTTTCTTCTCTTAAGGTATTCATGTGTGATTTCCACAAGCATCTGTACATGTAGAAGAAGGAGAAACACGGGCATGTCTGGATGACTCGCCTCCATATTTCCAGTGGTTAGCTCTGGTTGTTATGAAGCTGGCTGTGGTGCGTTCTCTCTGACATCACTTCCTGTGTGGGGCACGGTTTTTCAGACTTCACTTCCTTTTCGAACTCAGTTTGTTAACTGAGTCCATACAAAACCAAGAGCCGGAGATTCAAGAAATACACGGCGCACTTACCCTTGTAAAAAATTATCCAAGTAGGCTTACCTTAAACCAGGGGTGTCAAACTTAAATACAGAGTGGGCCAAAATTTAAAACTGAACAAAGCCGCAGGCCAAGGTTGAACAAATTAACCTTTTAATAGTGACCCAAACAAGTTTTGCATTGAATATTGAACAAGCAAGGCTTATATAACTTTATAGTGACATGCAAAATCAAGTTTCAAATAATAATAACAATAATACAAAAATATCAATGGCATATCAAATAAAATGTAAATACAAATTGAATGCCTCTTTTCTACTTGCAGCCTTCTGAGGTAAATATCAAATAAACGTTTTCCACAGGCTAATAATACATTTGAAAATAAAATAACAATAATGAATGAATCAAACATTCAAGCCTTGAAGTAGCAAGAGAAAGTGCACGAATAAAACGTTAATTATTGCTCAGTTTGCTACACTGATTTGCTTTAACACTGAATATGGAACAAGCAACGCTTATATAACTCAATAGTGCAAAATCAACTTTCAAAAAACAAACGAAAAAACATCAATGGTATATTAAATACAGTTTAAATAAAACATTGAACGCCTCTTTTCTATTTGCAGCCTTCTGAGGTAAATATCAACATTAACTTGGTGGGCAGGGGCGGGGTTTGGTGGTAGCGAGGGGTGTATATTGTAGCGTGCCAGAAGAGTTAGTGCTGCAAGGGGTTCTGCTGTATTTGTTCTGTTGTGTTTATGTTGTGTTACGGTGCGGATGTTCTCCCGAAATGTGTTTGTCATTCTTGTTTGGTGTGGGTTCACAGTGTGGCGCATAGTGGTAACAGTGTTAAAGTTGTTTAAACGGCCACCCTCAGTGTGACCTGTATGGCTGTTGATCAAGTATACGTTGCATTCACTCATGAGTGTGTAGAAGCCGCATATATTATGTGACTGGGCCAGCATGCTGTTTGTATGGAGGAAAAGCGAACGTGATGACAGGTTGTAGAGGACGTTGAAAGTAGTGCCTTTAAGGCACGCCCCCAATAATGTTGTCCGGGTGGAAATCGGGAGAAATTCGGGAGACTGGTTTCCCCGGGAGATTTCCGGGAGGGGCACTGAAATTCGGGAGTCTTCCGGGAAAATCGGGAGGGTTGGCAAGTATGAGTATTAGCGGTGGATGCGTTGTTACAGTGGCACTGCCGCTGCATAATACTGGCGGGCCAGCTCTAATGTTAATTTGATATTGCCTCAAGGGCCAAATGAAATTACACGGCGGGCCAAAATTGGCCCGCGGGCCAGAGATTGACACCCATGCATTAAACGATAGTTTAGTGTGGCTGACACAGGGCTTTGGCTAAATAATTATTCGTTTAAGGGGTTATCCGGCTTAATGTAGACATAGACATAGACACTGTATGTAGACGTATTTTAGTATTGTTTATTGTCACCGCTAACTTGTTTGCAAAAGCAGAATTTATGGTTTTGTCAAGAATCAAAACAAAGGAAGAAGGTTTGGTTGGGGTGAAACACCAAAGGTTGTTCCTTTCATGGCAGACTTCTCAGTTGCTATTTCATCCCTCTTTCTGCAGCTGACAAAAGGCACTCGTTTAGATGTTGCACAAATGGAAGAAAATACTCTCAATAAACGTCCGTGCGTTCAAAAATCTGTTGTTATCTTCGATTCTCATATGTCTCTGGCCAAAGTCACAATTAAGGGATTTAAAAAAGGCTTATTTTTGGTTATGTCGTCATGAGTAAGCCAATCAGAATGCTGACTTAAGTGGCTTCCAGTGTATTACATACCTGTAGATACATTTAAATCAACATATTCATATACTTTGGAGATGATCTAAAGTCGCACGAGTCTGTTTTTGCTCTAATGATGAATGTGTTGTTTGTAGTGAAGCAGTGAAAAATAAATTGTCGATTGGTTTCTATCCACAAATATTTGTGTTGTGACCCTGAATTTTTCTCTCGCTTCATTGCATTTTTCCTCTTCACATCTGATGGATTTATTCCTTTGTCATGACTTCCAGCGGTGAGTGTCTCTCTCTCGTCGAGTCCATCCGACTTGATTGAGGATCTTCATTTGCTATGCAGCCATGTAAAGCGGCAGCCTTGAAATATCACACTGCCCTTGCTCTTCCTTTATTTTTTTTTTCACCTCAAACGCTTGCGCTCCAACGGAATTTCTCATACAAATCTGAGCCAAGTACATACATTGTAGTGTGTCTTCTGGAAATATTACAATATCAAGATTGTGCAACCTTCTTCCATTAAAAAAAAATGTATAGCTGTGTTTGTGTACATAGAAAATATTGTTGTTGGTCATTAAAGAATGTTATCCTGCATATCTTTTTCTGAATGAAATACATTCTCAATTGTATTGTCATTGTTTGTAGAACTATGTTTGATCATGGGAATATGACAAACAATGCTAGTACTTACACATTAATGTTGTTTTACCATAAGCTCTATGGACATTACTATACGATTATTTGGGGTCTTTAAGGCCAACAAGGCCTTCTCTGCAGTCCTAAACACTGACCCACAGATACAACTCAAATCCATGTATTTGTTCAATAAAATTGTAATAATTTATTCTTAACAGTCTATTATTCTCATCTGGTAACGTTATTTTCATTCAATCAGATTTTAGCGTTTATGTGTTGCCATGTTGATCTAATCCAGCCCAGGGCCTTCATAATCAGGAGTGCTGACCCAATATCACTTAAAGTATATTAGAAATTGGGCTGTTTCTTTTACCTCTGAAAAGTCAGATTGGCCTCTCAGAGCCTCCATCCAGGCCTACAATGACTTTAGCGTTTTAAATGGGGATGTTTGAGGATTTTTTTCTCTCATATAAACGTGTAAGATATAAAAAAGACATCATAGGAATGCCTAAAGCCTTGTTTATACTGCAGGTCAATTCCGATTTTTTTGCCCTTTTGCAACATGTACTGGATTTTTTCATGTCCGTGTGAACAGCGCAATTCCGTATTTTACATTTCGGACCTCGGCTTCTTTCGTATGCGGATGTAAATTGGATATACAGTACATGTATATGTGATGCGAGTACAGTGTGAACACTCACGCGCTGCAGTCGCATTCATCCAACCAGAACGTCTTCAAAAAGCGATAAGCGTCATAATTATTTGCCAAAATAGAGCGTTACAAAATAAATTGTTGAAAAATTAGCAGAAAACAGGTGAAAATAATACGTATAGGACCTAACATCAATGTTCAACCGGTCCCTTGGTTCGGCTACAGAAATCCTCTTCAGAGCAGACATCAAAGCAAAATCTCCTGCCAGAGCCAAAATACTTGCCCTCTTCCTTCTTAATCTTCTTTGCGCAATAATTCGGTTAAAAAAATGTTGACTTTGACTGCACAAAATCCTTGAAATTGCCACAAATGTGTCAGTACTGTGACCGACTGGAGTAGAAGCCACATTGCAAGACATGCGACATGACGTCATGACCGCATGCAGGTCAGTTTGCGTTCACATTAGAAATCGCATTTTTAGAGGGACTGCTCCGACCTCCTGATAGCTCGTTCGCTGTCTCTCCAGGCCTGGTATTTTTGTTATTTGTACATACTCCTGTATGTAGAATAAATTGTCAAACTTCATCTCGAGTCACCCCTCTTCATTCTAGACAGCCTTAGAATAAAAGGATCTGAGAAACCTAATAGTACCCTACGGTGTGAAGAAAGCCAAAGATTCCACACACCCTTATCAAAAATGCAAATTGATCCATTCCACCTGAATAGCAGCAAACCTAGCTTCAAATCTACGTGCATCAGCTAATCTCCACTTTGAAGTAAAGGAAAACATGACATATTTATAATCATATTTAGGTGAAAAATGACAGGTTATATGATTACTTATATTGGATTTGTTGGCGGATATTTTTGATTGGTTATTTATTAATTTTTTTGCATCAAATTATTTGGTGGGGTTATCTGGATATGTTCTGGACAGTGATGGGCAAGCTACTCTGAAAATGTAGTAAGCTAAGCTACAAGTTACTCTCGATTAAATGTTGCTAAGCTATCCCCATAGGATTGTAGCAAGCTACACTACAAGCTACACAGCAAAAGGAGCCTGCTACATTTGATGCTACAATGTTAATGTAACTGAGAGTGTACAAATGGACCCAATAACAACTATCTCTAAGGGTCCCTGAACCCTACTGTATTTATTTATCTTAGTTTGCCTTTTCTTTGGCCCACCCCTACAATGATATTCATTTTCTCTACCTTGAAGCGTCCCTCTGTCGCCGAATCCCTCATCATCATGTGACATGATTGCGTGTCTGTTATGACCTACCTTATCTTGCCTCTGATTGGCCAGTCCGTACAATTTCGCCCTAACCTTAGCTAATTGTGACTCATCATACGAACACCAACCAACCATCATGGATTTCCTCCGTATGTATGTATGGATGTTCTCATTCATCCAGGTCATTTTATTTTCTCTATTTTTTGGGGGCCTGGATTCACAGTCCATTTTCTCTCTCTGTAGCTTGTACCTTTGATGTAAGCTACCTAGTTACATGGGTCTAGAAGTAGCTAAGTTACAGGAAAAGCTACTCGTTAAAGAAGTAGCTAAGCTACTGCCAAGGTACTGGAAAAATGTAGTTAAGCTATGTAGCAAAGCTACATGTAGCTTTTACTGCCCATCTCTGGTTCTAGATATGACAATCCGAATTTTAAATATGTTTTTACATGTGTTTTAATCAGAGATGTCCGATAATATCGGCCTGCCGATATTATCGGCCGATAAATGCTTTAAAATGTAATATCGGAAATTATCGGTATCGTTTTTTTTATTATCGGTATCGTGTAAGCACACATGATTGTGAGTGCTGTTGGTCCACTAATAGTACTAACCTTTAACAGTTAATTTTTACTAATTTTCATTAATTACTAGTTTCTATGTAACTGTTTTTATATTGTTTTACTTTCTTTTTATTCAAGAAAATGTTTTTAATTTATTGATCTTGTTTTTTTTTTGTTTTTTTTGTAAAGGACCTTATTATATGTATATATTACATACCTGGTTGTCCAAATTAGGCATAATAATGTGTTAATTCCACGACTGTATATATCGGTATCGGTTGATATCGGTATCGGTAATTAAAGAGTTGGACGGAATATCGGATATCGGCAAAAAGCCATTATCAGACATCCCTAGTTTTAATACGCTTATTTCAACCTATCCATACAATTATTATTATTTTTATTTTTATTTTACTTTATTTTGTGAATGTAAAAGTACAAAGTGTGTGTCTTTGGGGCGCTGGGTTTAGTGTAGGATGTGGGGGCCCTAAGGAATCTTGTGTTTGGGGACCCATAATTTGGTGTTACGCCTCTGCTTATTGACAACGGTGTATCCGGAGATAAAGGGTTGGTTATCTACGGTTCTTGCTTTAGAAATGTTCTTTAGAAATGACTCTTTCTCTCTCTCTCTCTCTCTCTCTCTCAAAGCCATGCATTTTTTTTTTACTGCTTTTTGTAAATTATTGATGGTTTGCCAAGTGATCGTGTTGATATTAGATGTCATTGAATTGGTTAACTCCCCACTGAAGATCCATGCTTATATCACCATACTATAATAAAACCTAACATTTTGGAAATAAACTATATAGGCTGCTAAGTGTTTTCTTGCTTTACATCGTGGTATACTGTAGAACAGGGCTTTTCAATTGGAGGCCAAATCTGGCCTGGGAATGGCACTATTCTGGCCGCCGAGTTCAGTTCAAAACTTTGGAGTCAAACATTTTTGCAACAAAGTCCTGAAAACTCTAGAGTGCTCCTGTTGTATAGAGGAACTTGGTCCATGGTAAACACATTGGCAGATCCTTGCATTGACATTTTAATTTTTGTAGCAAACATAGAACACTGAGGTCCAAACTTGTGATTTACATCAGTTTTTTTCAACCTTTTTTGAGCCAAGGCACATTTTTTGTGTTGAAAAAATCCGGAGGCACACCACCAGCAGAAATCATTAAAAAACGAAACTCAGTTGACGGTAAAAAGTTGTTGACGCATTTGTTGGATATGTCTTTAAACCATAATCAAGCATGCAACAATATAGCTCTTGTCTCAAAGTAGGTGTACTGTCACAACCTGTCACATCACGTCGTGACTTATTTTGAGTTATTTGCTGTTTTCCTGTGTGTAGTGTTTTACTTCTTGTCTTGCGCTCCTACTTTGGTGGCTTTTCCTCTTTTGTTGGTATTTTCCTGTAGCAGTTTCATGTCTTCCTTTGAGCGATATTCCCCGCATCTGCTTTGTTTTAGCAATCAAGGATATTTCAGTTGTTTTTATCCTTCTTTGTGTTTACATTGTTGATTGTCACGTCATGTTGGGATGTACATTGTGGACGCCGTCTTTGCTCCACAGTAAGTCTTTGCTGTTGTCCAGCATTCTGATTTTGTTTACTTTGTAGCCAGTTCAGTTTTAGTTTCGTACAGCATAGCCTTCCCTAAGCTTCAATGCCTTTTCTTAGGAGTACTCACCTTTTTTTTATTTTTTATTTAAGCATTAGACATCTTTTTACCTGCACACTGCCTCCCGCTTTCCCCGACATCTACAAAGCAATTAGCTACCGGCTGCCACCTACTGATATGGAAGAGTATTACACGGTTACTCTGGTGAGCTCTAGACAGCACCGACACTCAACAACAACACATCATTTGCAGACTATAATTACTGGTTTGCAAAAAATATTTTTTAACCCAAATAGGTGAAATTAGATAATCTCCCACGGCACACCACGGCACAGTGGTTGAAAAACACTGATTTACATAACTGAGGCGTTCCTCAAGGCATCTCTTTAAGTCATCTCCTGTTTTGCAGTTACACATTTTTGTAATGTGATGTATGTAACTAAGGTGTTACTGTAGCTTATTTACTTCAGATGCAGTCAGTAGCCATTTGTTAAACTTATTTAGTTATATAAGTGGTGTTCCTCAAGGTTCCATTTTAGGTCCTCTCTTTTTCATCATTTCAGCCTTTGAGTTCAGTTAAAAAAAATTACTTGTAACGAGAGACTCACATTTTTGCAGAAAGTCTTTAAAAACAGCAGCGTGCTCCAAAATAAATTGACCCAAATCAAATGTGTACTGTAGTGGACGCTGGTTCTCCGGAATAAACAAATACGACTATTAGTGAAGGGAAAAGTCCGGACCCTTTGCACTTAGCTCTCTGGAAATGTGGCCCTCAAAACAATTTAATTGCTAATCCCTGCTGTAGAATTTACACTTCAAATTGAATGACACCTCTGGAGTATTTTGGAGAAAAATGGCACATTTGCAGATTGTGTTGAGTATTTGGTTCTAGAGTGGGTATAGGGAGCAAAAAAGGAGGACAGTTTTACATGCACACTCCACGCCTCCTCCTTGTTAAGCGGTTTTGGGGCAAAGTGTAGTCAGGCGACATTACTGGCATAGATGTTTCCTGTGTGCCTGGGGGCCACAGAGGGAGTGAGCGCAGAGGATGAGTGAGCCGCCTGGCGTTGTCTACCTTTCTGATTTACTGTCCTGCCTTGTTTGAAGTCGGACAGGCGGAATTCACTTGGCTCCGCTTCTTTGTGATCACTCCTCCAAGATTACAGCCCAGGTGAGGCTTCTCGCCATCAAGCACAGGATACAGGAAGTTCCTCGCTGTCATAGCCTGTGGACACTGAACTATCCATACACTAATGTCAGCATATGTAACATTGTGCTTGTGGTGCAGTGTACTAAACCTACTTGCTACACCAGCAATGACTGACTTGACACAGTCGAAGTAAGAAACCTTTTAAATGTCCACGATGTGGAAATCGCCTGGAGCAACAACCTTCACAGACCCAGACAACAAAACGCAAGCCTGGCGTCAACACTTTTTTTTTTTGTCAAACCTGTTAGATACACAAGCCAATACTTGAGTTGCATAGTGTAGCATTGCATGAACAACAAGTATCTTTGTTACACACTAATTGCCATTCACTGCAGAATTCTGAAATATTGACTACATTTTTAATTTTATTTCCATCCGTCCATCCATCTATTTTCTACCGCTTGTCCCTTTTGGGGTCGTCATGCTTAAACAGTGACTGCACTAGTTTTAATTGTCCATAACCTAACAAATTTGACATGTTCAACAGTGAACTGCTAACAATTTTGATTTTGATGTTACAATTTGAAATAAAGCTCTGCTAATACTGCCTTTGTAGCGCAAGAGCATTCTAACAATACAGGAAAAAAACAAATAATAAGTGAAGTATATTTATATAGCGCTTTTCCTCTAGAGCAGGGGTCGGCAACCTTTACCAGTCAAAGAGCCATTTTGACCAGTTTCACAAATTATAGAAAACAATGGGAGCCGCAAATTTATTTATTTTTTTATTTTTATTTTTTTTAATGTCCTGTCCAGCTTCTCAGGCAAATCATATAGTTGATGTAGATGCCCATGTCGGCTGTTCAGATTTACTTTACAAAAGAGAAGTGTAGGATACTTCTCTTGTTGCCTTATTTGTATTTGACTTTATTAAATGTATTTATATTATCATTTAGTGCAGCCGGGCCGGAGCAGGAGGGGATAGAAAGAGAAAAAAAAAGAAGACAGAGGGGGAAATTGTGGGGACAAGAGGGGGATTAGACAGAGAGACAAAAACAACAACAGCAAACAACAACAACAACAACAATAGAGCAACATCAGCAAATATGACATGTACAAATATGATGGTAAAAGTAATAGCAAATAAGCAGTTAGCGAAAAATAAAAAATAATACAGAAATGACAATGAGCATTATTACACTACAAATGGATCAATACAAATACCAATAGAAATAGCGCTATTGATAATGAACAATACCAATAATTTACCTTTATTATCAACAATACAGTTGTTTAAATGCAACAATACATATACGTAATGATAACTTGAGATACGAAAGAATGCAGAAAAATGGAGGGGGAGAAAGAGAAGCAACCTACATTAACCTTGTAGATTGTTATAGTCACAATAGGTTAAGCTTTGTCAGTGTGCCATGTGTTACACCCAGTTTACCCTAGGGCAACAACGTTAATATATGTTTGATGAAACGTGATTATGTGCATGAGTGTAAGTATGCATATGTACTTGTATATGTACAGAATGTGTATATGTGTTTGTACAATGAATGTATATGTACAGAATGTGTATATGTGTTTGTACAGTGAATGTATATGTACAGTATGTGTATGTGTATGTTTGTATATTGAATGTGCGTGTGGATGTACGAACATTAGGTAGGTAAATATGTACTGTATTTGTGTATGTATGTGGGAGCGTAGGTACCTATGTACGTATGTGAGCATACGTGAATTTGCATGTACAATACATTCGACTCCCAGAGTGCGTGGGAGCCAGAGCACGGCCCCATCACCCCCGAGAGCCCAACCCACAAACAGGAGGCGTGGTGCCCAGGGAACCAGGGACCACCGCCCCCACGCAGCCAAGCCGGCCAGCGACAGGAACCCCAGAGCCCGACCCACCGTACCGCCCACAAGGGCCAGCAGCAGGCCGCAGACAGACGCACCCGGCGGAGGACAGGGCACGAGAAAAGCAGGGGACAGCCAGACCCCAAGCCAGCGAGAGACCACACCCCACACGGGCAGAAAGGCGAGACGCCCCGCCCGAAGGACCCAGAGACTCCCCGCAACCGGACGGGAAGACCGCCCCCGCCCCACCGGCAACCGGGCCCCCACGAGCCCACCCCCCACCCTCGGAGAGCGCGGCGAGGCCAGCCCCCGGCCACCCCACCCAAACCGGCCGCCGCAGGACCACCCAGGCACAGGGCCACGGGAACCACCCACCCCACCCGCAGGGACCCCAACGATGGAGATGGAACAACCAGCAACCGCCCCGCCGAGCCCCCCCCCTGAGGGAGGGGAAAAATAAAAAAATAATATTAATAAAATATATTTTAAAAATAAATAAATAAATAAATAAATTAATTAATTAATTAAAAAAAAAAAGAATTAAAAGAAGATCACAGACATGCTGACAAACAAGGTCACTACCCCAGCAACTGGCCGACTCGCAGCACCTCGGAATACCTTGCAGCACCAAGCTACCACAATAGACGCAGGGACTAGGCCCAACAGGCCCCAACCAAGACGGGCACCCGGAAGGGATGGACAGCGGGACCCAGGAGCTCCAGACACGCAGTTCGGATGCAGTAGCCTGAGGCGTCGACCCCCGTCTGACAGGCAGGCCCAGAGCGTACCCCCAGAAATATACATACATACATACATACACACATACACATACACATACACACATACACGTATACATACCCACACATACACATATATACATATACATACACATATGTACACATACACATATATAAACATACATACATACACACACATATACATACATATACACAGTTCGTCAGCCCCGACAGCCATCACGCGCGCGCGCTGCCACCAGTCACAACATCAGCCACACCCCTGCACCAGACCCAGCAGCCACGGGCGCCCACACCACAAACAAACGGCAGCAGAAACAGCAGCCGCAATAACCCCAGACAGCCAGCACCAGCCAATCAAATTAAAGTGATCAAAGAAAAACTGCGTCCAGCAACCACACGCCACCAGGGCCACGGAGACCAGCCGGCGCCAGCCCGCCGGTCAGCCCGAACGCCAACACGCAAACAAGAGACACCAACAACCCCCCCAACCAAAAGGCCCCCCACCCCAACCCAAACCCGCACAAACACACCACCGCCCAAACAACCGGGACACAGCATCCAGACCAGACACGGGGGCTGCGCCGCCACCACACCAAGTCACCAACAGAGACCCCACAGCGCAAGGTCGGGCCACACGGGCACGGACCCCATCCAACAGGAAGTGAGACCCGCGCGACGCCACACACAAATAAATAATAAGATTAAAAAAAATGAAATAAAATAAAAATAAAAAAATAAAATAAAAAATAAAATTTAAAAAATAAAATAAAATAAAAATGAGTAATAATAAAAATAAAAATAATAAATACATTAAAAATAAAAAATATATATATAACAATAATAAATGAATAAAAGCCTGGCAGGCCACCAGACCGCAGTCCCCGCCGGCCGACGAGGCAATGAGGGGTGCGCCGAACCCCAAACCCCCCATGCATGTATACAAGGCCCCCAGAGTGTCTACTGTGTAGTTAAAATTAGGAGGTCAGCCGTTACAGCCGACCTCCAGTCCCTATTGATGTGTGTACTGTAGCGTGAGTGAGATATGTATGCTTGTGGGAACTAATAATGCGATTAAAATTGGGGGACATCAAGGTCATGGTGGGTCCCAACCAAACCAAGCCCCCCAAATCCTAAGTGTCTAATATGCAGCTAAGATTGAGGGATGGACGAGCAGGGGACAAGAAAGGAGGACTGGAGCCCCATTGGAGGCATCCTCAACCCCCCGCCATGCCTCCCCGCAGGACAATCCCCAAAGTCCTATATATGTGTGACTGTGTGCGCTATAAGTAGGAGGAGTAGAGGGCCCGGACATCCCCCCAGTCCACGCGGCCGACAACCAGGAACTACGGCCAGGAGGCCGCCACCCCCCGCCACAGCCCGTGACCCACACCAGACCACTTTAACGTGACGCCACGCGAGCCCCTCCCCCCGCCAAACAAAGCCAGCCCCCGCCCGCCCCAACCCAACCCTGCAGAGCCCATACCGGCAACCAAACGCAGAGAAACCGCACAGCCCCCACGCCCAATGCAAACACCGCATCCCGGCCATCCACACAGCAACGTGCCCATACGAGTCCCGGCCAGGGGAAGGAGCCCCCCAACGGGGGAAGAAGCCAATGCATCCCGTCCGCCTGCCAGCCCCCAAACCAGCCGGCAAGCCAACGCCAGCCATCCCCACAACCCCACAAGCGCACAGACACCAGCCACAGTCCCCCAACCACTCCAACCCAACACAGCGATGCCAACCGCTGGTATCACCGCAGCAACCATCACCACCACCGCCCGTCCGCAGCGTAAACACCCGCGGCCGCAAATTTTTTTTGAAATTTTAAATGAAATATCACTGCATACGAAGTTGTTTTTTTTGCTTTGTATAAATCAGGGGTCTCAGACACGCTGCCCACACCTTTATGTGGATTTTGAAAGCTGGTGCGGCACGTGGGTTTTAAATGAATGGCTCAGCGTCATGCGTGCCGTGATAGTACAACATATAGCACCCACTACAGCAAGCGTGCTTGATCAGTCACACGTTGTATGGAGCTTCCGCTTGCTCAGTAGGTGACAGCAAGGCATACTTGGTCAACAACCACATAGGTCACACTGACGGTGGCGGTATTAAAAAAAAAAAAAACTTTAACACTCTTACTAATAATGCGCCACACTGTGAACCCACACCAAACAAGAATGACAAACAAATTTCGGGAGAACATCTGCACCGTAACACAACATAAACACAACAGGACAAATACCCAGAATCCCATGCAGCCCTAACTCTTCCGGGATACATTATACACCCCCCGCTACCAAACCCCGCCCACCTCAACCGACGCACAGAGAGAGGGGGGGGGGGGGGGGGGGGGGGGGGTAGCAGGGTTGGGGTGGGGGCGGGGTTGTTGTGTGAGGTAGCAGGGTTGGGGTGGGGGCGGGGTTTGGTGGTAGCAGGGGTGTATAATGTAGCCCGGAAGAGTCAGGGCTGCATGGGATTCTGGGTATTTGTTCTGTTGTGTTTATGTTGTGTTAAGGTGCAGATGTTCTCCCGAAATGTGTTTGTCATTCTTGTTTGGTTTTGGTTCAAAGTGTGGCGCATTATTAGTAAGAGTGTTAAAGTTGTTTTATATGACCACCGTCAGTGTAACCTGTGTGACTGTTGACCAAGTATGCCGTGCTGTCACGTACGTGTGCAAGCAGAAGATGTATATTGTATAACAAGTGTTGGGCTGGCACGCTGTTAAAACAGATTGTAGAGGGCGCCAAATGTTGTACCATCATGGCACGCCCTTATTATAGCCGTAAGGGTTAAAAACGGTGAATATTAATCCCGGGAGATTTCTGCGAGAGGCACTGAAATCCGGAAGTCTCACGGGAAAATTGGGGGGTTCAGCAAGTAAGCTGCTGAGCCGCATCAGAGTGATCAAAGAGCCGCATGCGGCTCCGGAGCCGCGGGTTGCCGACCCCTGCAGGGGTCAGGAACCTTTTTGGCTGAGAGAGCCATGAAAGCCAAATATTTTAAAATGTATTTCCGTGAGAGCCATCTAATATTTTTTAACACTGAATACAACTAAATGCTTGCATTTTTAAGTAAGACTAACATTTTTAGAGTATAGTAAGTATCTTATTCTTTTTAATAACATGGTTATACTGAAGCTAACCAATAATTAATAAATACCATTAATGCGACCTCTTGAACAGGTGAGGTAGAAAACGGATGGATGGATTAAAAAGCATGAGAATGTTTTATATTTTGAACGTTATTTTTAACACTGTCATTTCCAGCGGAATTATTCATTACTTATCGTGTTAAGCAATGTCAGCTAAGATTAAAATGAGAGCCAGATGCAGTCATCAAAAGAGCCACATCTGGCTCTAGAGCCATAGGTTCCCGACCCCTGCTCTAGAGACTCAAAGCGCTTTACATAGAGAACTCCATTAACTACGTTTAAGCTATATTTACACCGGTGTGGGTGGTATTGGGAGCAAGGTGGGTGAAGTGTCTTGCCCAAAGACACAACGGCAGTAACTGGGATGGCGGAACCTTGATTTGAACCAGGGATTCTCAAGTTTCTGACCGGCCCCTCTACCATCTGAGCCACGCCGCCCCAAGTAGGAATAATATTTATGAATAATATGTACATACAAAGTATAAATACAACTAGAATAAAAATGGGAAGACAATAAACATGCGATTAAAAATTGTACTAAGTAGGTTTTTGTCCTGATAAATCACCTTGTGAGTGCTAAATGATTATATTTCCATCTCCTCCTCCCAGTATTGTGGGCGATTTAATAAGTTGACATAGAAGAGAAGGCCCTCACAGTATAAAGCAGTGTTTTTCAACCACTAGTGTGCCGTGAGATACAATCTGGTGTGCCGTGGAGATTATCTAATTTCACCTAATTGGGTTAAAAATAGTTTTTGCAAACCAGGAATTATAGTCTGCAAATGATGTGTTGTTGTTGAGTGTCGGTGCTGTCTAGAGCTCGGCAGAGTAACCGTGTGATACTCTTCCATATCAGTAGGTGGCAGCAGGTAGCTAATTGCTTTGTAGATGTCGGGAACAGCGGGGAGGCAGCGTGCAGGTAAAAAGGTGTCTAATGCTTAAACCAAAAATAAACAAAAGGTGAGTGCCCCTAAGAAAAGGCATTGAAGCTTAGGGAAGGCTATGCAGAACGAAACTAAAACTGAACTGGCTACAAAGTAAACAAAAACAGAATGCTGGACGACAGCAAAGACTTACAGCGTGTGGAGCAGACAGCATCCACAAAGTATATCCGTACATAACATGACAATCAAAAATGGCCCCACAAAGAAGAATAAAAACAACTGAAATATTCTTGATTACTAAAACAAAGTAGATGCGGGAAATATCGCTCAAAGGAAGACATGAAACTGCTACAGGAAAATACCAAAAAAAGAGAAAAAGCCACCAAAATAGGAGCGCAAGACAAGAACTAAAACACTACGCACTGGAAAACAGCAAAAAACTCAAAATAAGTCAAGGCGTGATGTGACAGGCCGTGACAGTACACCTACTTTGAGACAAGAGCTATATTGATGCATGGTTGGTTAAGGTTTAAATTCATATCCAGCAATTGCGATAACGACTTTTTACTGTCAACTGAGTTTCGTTTTTTAATGATTTCTGCTGGTGGTGTGCCTCTGGATTTTTCAACGCAAAAAATGTGCCTTGGCTCAAAAAAGGTTGAAAAAGACTGGTATAAACAACCGTTTTAGCTCACATTCACACCTATGCACAATTTACTGTGAAGTCTCCAACTGACCTAACATGCTGGCATTCAGACTTTGGCAAGAAACCACTACATGTTTTCTTGAAGGTATATGCAAGCTCCACACAAATAAGTTTGAGCCAAGATTCAAACCCAGAACCACCGGGCTGTGAGGCAGACGTGCTAACCGCATGTTCCACCATGCTGCCTAACACGGTATGGATGCCTTCCCACCTAATCAGACACGAGCATCTCAGGCCAAAGTGATGTTGGCCCAGCACAGCTGATTAGATTCAATCAGCACAAAGTGAAAGCAACATACACCCCACCCCTTCTAAAAATTGTTGACACAAGTGTAGAATTCTTCCCTCGCCACATCAGTTATTGGCAGGGCCATGTTTTCAGGGTTCCAAATAGCATCTTGATTGTAAGGAGCCTCTGATAGAGTTGATCCGCGGAGTCAAAAGGCAGAGTGTAATCAGCATCTCTAAAAGTTAAATAGAATGCAGACATGCGATGTGGTGATTGGGGCAGATGCTGAAAGGTAGCTGATGTGGCCCAAGAACAAAGCGCTGTAAAATGTGACATTTAGAAACAATGACAGGCCTCGGCTATTTGTTGGGTGTGATTATACAGTACTAAGTACCTCTACTGGCATGCAGAACAACTGCATTTTGTGTTGTAGTCTGAGAACATTATGTCTTATACTACAGGCATAGGACAAAAGCCTCCTGAGAATCATGCAGCATCCTTTGCAGTGGACATTTGTTTTGGTCGATTTCTTTTGTCAGTTACAGAAAAATAGCCCTGTTGTGCAAAAAACGGATTCTCAGGAGGATGTATCATCATTGAGATGGACTGTATCGTATCCTTCGCTGTCATGAGACACCGTATCAATACACCAACATTAACTAAATGTACTAAATGTTTGCATGTACTAAAACACATGCAAACGTGATAGCACATGCAAAGCTGATCTACTAAACGTGTGCAAAATTAAGTGAGCCTGATAAGGCGTGCAATCAATGTTGTGTCTCTGCCTTCATTAATATTCAGTATATATGCTGATTAGCAAAACGCCCACAATACTGGGACGAGAAAATGCACAAATTTGATTTATCAAGACCGTTTTGCGAGCACTATTTAGCGTTTTATTTTGCACCTGCGAAAAGTACATGCAAACCGACACAGTTACACATACGGCTGCAGGATCGGTGCTCGCGCTGCAAAGACGGACAAACAGAGAATGTGTGTGTGTGCGTGTCAACTTATTTGCATGGTCTGTCGGAAATAAAACATAATAAACATATTGCCTATACAGCAACATCCTTTTATAATTTTACACTGCATGCTAGGTGAGTTAGGGGCTGATTAAAACAAATTAAATTGATGCGTTTAGGTGTCTGCTAGCGTTTTTTAAAAATGGTGTTAGTTTCTTCATTCAGAATACATATTATTAACATATCTCCTATGTGAAAAAAACTCCTTAAAGCAGTGGTCCCCAACCTTTTTGTAACTGCGGACCGGTCAACGCTTGAAAATTTGTCCCACGGACCGGGTTGGGGGGGGGGGGGGGGGGGGTATATGGTATTTTGTTTTTGTTTTGTTTTGTTTTTGTCATAAACAAATACAATCATGTGTGCTTACGGACTGTATCCCTGCAGACTGTATTGATCTATATTGATATATAATGTAGGAACTAGAAATATTAATAACAGAAAGAAACAACCCTTATGTGTGGATGAGTGTAAATGGGGGAGCGAGGTTTTTTGGGTTGGTGCACTAATTGTAAGTGTATCTTGTGTTTTTTATGTTGATTTAATAAAAGAATACAATATTTTTTTATTTTTTTTATTTATTTCTTGTGCGGCCCGGTACCAATCGATCCAGGGACCGGTGGTTGGAGACCACTGCCTTAAAGTATGCATTTATTGTGTCTTGAGCACAGTAACTGCCGCATCTCTCTCATGAATGTTTTATTGTGGATGCAATGGACTGCTCCTAAAATGCCTAAAACAAGTGGTATAGGCCTGCTGCTTGTTTTATGGCAAAACGCCACAGGTAGGAGCATGAAAACATGAATGAACAGTAAATGATCGAGTGTCTCCGTGGTGAAGGCTGCGTAGTACATGCAAAATTCCAATTTATATACGTCGGTCTGCACCTGTTATGAATAGCACGTAAAATGTCAGTAAATGGCACACAACACGCTTAATAATAGTACACACAATTTTATAGATTGCACACGCTGTTTAGCAAATGGTATTTGGATCTTTGTAAATCAAGCCCTAAATATCGTTAATGTTGCTCCGTGTCAACCAGGTGAAGGATGTCTTGTCGTCTTTTTGACCTTTGGTTAACATTTGGTGTGAGTCACATTTTATTCTATAATGGATCAATCAATCAATTATCAATCAATATTTATTTATATAGCCCTTAATTACAAGTGCCTCTAAGGGCTTCACAAACCAATATGACATCCTTGGATCTAAACCCACATCCAGGCAAGAAAAAACTCAACCCAATAGAAACAATGAGAAACCTTGAGAGGGACTGCAGATGAAGGGATCTCCCCGCCCCCACCCCCAGCCCCGGACAGATAGCGCCTCCTCTGTGGAAACTGATCCGTAGTTACCTGATAATCTCTCCACGTTAGCACAGCAGAAAAGAGAAGTGGCAGATCAACTGGTCTAAACGGGTGGCTATTTAAACGCTTGAATATATAAATTAGTTTTAAGGTTAGACTTAACTGCTTCTACTGAGGTAGCATCTCTAACTGTTACCGGTAGGGCATTCCAGAGTACGAGAGCCTGAATAGAAAACTTTCGATACCTTGCAGACTTTTTTGGGGCTCTGTGAATCACAAATAAGCCGGAGTTCTTAGAACACAGATTTCTGGCCAGCACATATGCAATATACATATACAATACAGGCCCTGCAATGAGGTGGCGACTTCCGCCTTCCGCCCAAATGCAGCTGAGATAGGCTCCAGCACCCCCCGCAACCCTGAGAGGGACAAGCGGTAGAAAATGGATGGATAAACAATACAATCAGCAAAATAGGATGGAGCTAGACTGTTTAGTCATACTTGCCAACCTTGAGACCTCCAATTTCGGGAAGTGGGGTGGGGGGGTGGGGGGGTGTGGTGGAGGGGCGTGGTTGGGGGCGTGGCTAAGAGGGGAGGAGTATATTTACAGCTAGAATTCACCAAGTCAAGTATTTCATATATATATATATATATATATATATATATATATATATATATATATATATATATATATACTATATATATATATATATATAAGAAATACTTGACTTTCAGTGAATTCTAGCTATAAATATATATTTATTTTATTGTATATATATATATATATATATATATATATATATATATATATATATATATATATATATATATATATATATATATATATATATATATATATAAGAAATACTTGAATTTCAGTGTTCATTTATTTACACATATACTTGTTGAGTTAAGGGTTGAATTGTCCATCCTTGTTCTATTCTCTGTCACTATTTTTCTAACCATGCTGAACACCCTCTCTGATGATGCATTGCTGTGTGGCACGCACAAAAGTGCTTTCATCAAATGCACTAGATGGCAGTATTGTCCTGTTTAAGAGTGTCACAACATTGCTGTTTACGGCAGACAAACTGCTTTACGGTAGACCAAAACGTGACTGCTGTTGTTGTGTGTTGTTACTGCGCTGGGAGGACGTTAATGAAACTGCCTAACAATAAACCCACATAAGGAACCAAGAACTCGCCCTCCATCATTCTACAGTTATAACGTGATTGGGCAGGCACACCTTTTATATTGTGGGAAAGCGGACTCAGGTCCGCATGGACCTGAGTCCGCCTGAATTCCGGGAGATTTTCGGGAGAAAATTTGTCCCGGGAGGTTTTCGGGAGAGGCGCTGAATTTCGGGAGTCTCCCGGAAAATCCGGAAGGGTTGGCAAGTATGCGTTTAGTATTTTATACGTAAGTAGTAAAACCTTAAAGTCACATCTTTAGTGCACAGGATGTGGATGGATTAAGCGCAAAGAAGAATAACGTTGCTGTTTTTTCTTCAACCATTTGCCAAAAATGTTGTCAAATTATATTCAAAAGAAATGAATTACCATAAAGATTGAATGGGATAAATCGCAATCAATTGCAGGTATTTACTTGCATAATTTAAACTAACTTAAAAGAAGCCCTGATATTTTGACGCAAATGCAAATATTCGATTCGATTCCCATTCTTGGGGTGTCAATTCGATTCAACATGATTCTTATAATGTATTATTTGGTATATGATTTATAATAAAACCTCCTTACAACAGGCTACAGGTTACAAAAGCCCCTTTGGTTGCTGATGTACAACTTATAAGCACAGTGTTGACCTAAAAAAAGGTATTTAAAAACATTTATCTTTTCAAATTGTATTTACAAAAATTACAGAATATTATTTAAACTAATACAATAAAATAGAGGAACCCCAACTCCAACTCAATCCCAGTTTTACAGTACTTAGAAAAAAAATAACAAGGAATTAAGAAGACATACCAATACATCCATTCATCCATCCATTTTTTTTACCGCTTGTCCCGTTCAGGGTCGCGGGGGGTGCTGGAGTCTATCTCAGCTGCATTCGAATACAATAAAACAATGAAATCCCAAAATTTATAAAAGCATAAGTACCAATAATAGTGATATCAATATTGTCAATAATAGTTGTTTAATGTTTATAATCCCCAAAAATATTATTTGAAACAAAAAAAAGTAAATTATTTTCAAGAGATTTTTTAAAATTATGAATTGATTTAGAATCAGAGTAAATAAAATTCACTATTTGGGTGTCAGTCAATTTTTTTAGCACCCCCGTTATAAATATATAGCGTTACTTTTAAACATACAACATACATATATTGACTGTGAAAAGATGTTGTCGGTTTGCATTTCAGATACCAAATCGCCCAAAAGTTTTATATCATTTTTAATTGAATAGTTGTAGTTTCCATATTCACTATGTTATCAGAATATTGTCAGTATACAAATAAAACGATATTATGAATCCCGATAACCTGACTTTTTCAAGAGACATATTTGGAAATTAAAGGGTTTGTTTGCAACTTCCTCACAGTAGAATTTTTCAAAGCAAAAAATATAACAAGAAGATAAATAGTGTCTCGTCAACACGTACGCGCAGGGAGTGCGTGCACACTTACAAAGCAGTCCAAGAGAAGCAACAAACAATTTGCAGTCATGTAGTTGTTATGATAGAATGTACAGTACAGGCCAAACGTTTGGACACACCTTCTCATTCAATGTGTTTTCTTTTTATTGCAATGACTATTTACATTGTAGATTGTCACTGAAGGCATCAAAACTATGAATGAACACATGTGGAGTTATGTACTTAACAAAAAAAGCTGAAATAACTGAAAAAAAGTTTTATATTCTAGTTTCTTTAAAATAGCCACCCGTTACTCTGATTACTTTTTTGCACACTCTTGGCATTCTCTCTATGAGCTACAAGAGATAGTCACCTGAAATGGTTTTCACTTCACAGGTGTGCTTGAAGCTCATCGAGAGAATGCCAAGAGTGTGCAAAACAGTAATCAAAGCATAAGGTGGCTATTTTGAAGAAACTAGAATATAAAACTTGTTTTCAGTTATTTCACCTTTTTTTGTTAAGTACATAACTCCACATGTGTTCATTCATAGTTTTGATGCCTTCAGTGACAATCTACAATGTAAATAGTCATGAAAATAAAGAGAACACATTGAATGAGGAGATGTGTTCAAACTTTTGGCCTGTACTGTACATTCAATGACAGCTAAAGATAGCTATCCAAATGTATATTATTAGTTAAAAACACTTAAAGCTAATGCGCATGCATAGGGATGATGTTTGATAAGAAATTATCGAGTTCGAGCCTATTATTGAATCCTCTTATCGAGCCGATTCCTTATCGATTCTCTTATCGAGTCCAGATAGGTTATACAAGAAAACAATTTAATCTAATAAATAAATAAATATTGACTGTTACCCCCCTAAAAAAATAAAATAAAATAAATAAATATTGAAAAACAAATATATACAGTAACACAAAAACAACCTGTCTCTGTGATCACTATAGGTGTATAAATAATAATACGGTGTTAAATAAAATCAGTCACAAAACTTAAAATAATACAGCTCTCCAAAAAGTGCAATTCTGCTGCTATTTGACATAACTGTTTGTTATGATGCTTTGACATTTTTGCACTTCATTTCTTTGTTGAAAGAAAATTTTGTGAAGAGAAAAGTTGTTTGCAAATGTGGTTACAATGCTAAAAAAATGAAAAGTTAAAGCTAAAAAAAAGAAATACACTTTATTGAGTTAACATTATTTCTTTATAGGGGGAAAGATGTGGTGAGCTGGGGAATATAACAACTACACTACCCAGCATGCCACGGGAGTGACGAGCATGCGCGGTAGCCCCGAAAAGTGTTGTTGCATGTCGCCACCCGGCAGCTAAGAATGAGGTTATGAGCACACTGTGAAAGTAAACGTCAAGAACTCAGCCAACACGCCTCGTCTGCATTATTTATAATTAGACAGACAACACATATACAGTGTGATTTTGTTTTGTTTACAAGGAAAGAAAAACAAAAGTTAAAAAAGAGAGATGTCATATATGTTGTGTCAATATGTATGTGCTGCGGTTGCTTTAAGAACGTTGCGACAGCTGCCGTAAAGGAGGTGCGTTGCTAGCCTGATTGCTATGTTTCCGGTTGGTCGTAAAAGTGTTCGTCATGTGTTTGTACCCTGCTCAAATCTCTCAGTAAAGTTATTCATTGGATTATACCTTTTGTTTTGAACTTTATTACACCTTGGAGCGCTTTTTCCGGTCCATTTTTTCCTGCTTTCGCTATAATGACTGAGCTACGTGACGTCATTTCTTGTGATGTCACACGGAGCATTTCTGGTTGGGACGGGATTCGTTCCGAGGGATTTGAATAAAGAATCAACTCTTTTTCTTTACTATAGTGGTCTCGATATTGGGTACCGGTTCTCAAAAAGGGATGCGAGTCCGAGGACTCGGTTCTTTTCTTATCGAACAACCGGTAAAATCGGTTTCGAGTATCATCCCTACGCATGCATGTGTTACGTACGTACGTAATTACGTAATCACGTCACAGAAGCCGAAAGAGGGCGGGATATACCGTGTAAAATACATTGGAAAGTTAGCACCATGCAGGCATCTGCGTAAATGTTGCAAACAGCCCCTTTCATTGGTAAACATTTGAGACACTTTTTTTTCGTAGGTTTCTGTATCACAACTGCACTTGAATCTCTCCATGTGACTGGTGTGTGAGTGACAGGAAGACAAGCTCTGACTCTTAGGGAGAAGTCGTTGCTTTTTTCACAGCAATTATCATATTGTGTTGTATCATTATCATTAGGATTATATAAGGAGTCACACATTATTCCTATATCCTGCTGGTGTGAATTGTGTGCATTGTTGTCAGACACTTATCCACTCCATTTAGGAGTTAATGAGTTTTTCTCCAAAATGCGATGTTAAAAGAGCTTTCCCAGATGCTTTGCAAGCAACAAAAATAAATTGACAGTGATGAGGTCATAGGTCGGACTCTCAATGGCAAATCAAATTTCAGATGCCAAAAAAAAAGTATTTCATGAGACAATAAATGGACGACTGCTGTGAAAAAAACACCAGCATTAACACATGTCAGATAAGAGACTTTCAAGTGTTTGGAGGACTAAATAACTGCTCTTGATATATTTGCATCTCAATAGCCTCCTTAAGTCTCAAAAGCTGTCATTGTTTTTATTTAAGACTCGGCCCTTTACTATTGCTAGTAGTTGGGTTTCCCATTGAAGAGGAAATCAGAAGAAGCTAACATTTAAATGAGGGATGAGAGGCCTGGCAGTGTCATGAATTAAAAGCACCGACTTCTTTGAATGACTTCAAGGACTCGTCGAGGATATCCGGTGGTTAAAAAAAGCACTATTTGAAATAGTTACCGGGTGGATTGTAGGACTAAAAGGCATGATTCACTACACAAATATGATATTTTGGGAAGTTTGTAGAAAATTATGTTCAATATTATGTTTCAACCAGACAGTATCACCTGAAAACCATCCTCCCAAATGTCAAATGTATCTAATAAAACAAAAATAATGAATCTGGTTGAGGTTGTTAAAGTTTTTCTTTTTTGCAAATTACAGAACTTTTTTTTTTCGGTACAAAAAATCATCATCATGAAAGATATGATTTTTGAGTTTGGATGTTTTGCGTTATGAAATAGAAATACGGCCTTAATAGTATTCTGAGTTGATGTATTTGCAAGGCAGATATATTTGTACTTTTTCTGCTTCTTTTCAGTTAAGTATTATTTTAATATTTGATCAATTATTTTAGTTAATATTAAGTGAATTAAATAAAAATGGAAAATAAATGTACCCCCATTTAACAAAATTGGATTATATAATGGTAATGAACCCTCCAGGAAGATTTAATAATCTGCTATAAGATGCTACTGCTGGCCAATTAATGAGCCTTGCGAGCCAGCGAGCTAAAAGCCGTACAGGCTGTGAACTTGCTGTCCGGTGCAACTCTTAAGGTTCTAGGCCAGGGGTGTCAAACATACGGCGGGCCGCATCTGGCCCGGAAACAGGTTTTATCCGGCCCGCAGGATGAGTTCACTAAGTATAAAAATGAGCCAACATTTTTGAATGACAGAAAATGCTGTTCTAAATGAGTCCACTAGATGTCACAATAGCAATTCTTCTTATCGTTGTAGATGATGTTACATATGTAAAAAAAATATGCACATGATGTCAGTGCACCAGTCGAGGAAAATGATCAAACTACATAAATAATAGGGCTGTGAATCTTTGTGTGTCCCACGATTCGATTCAATATCGATTCTTGGGGTCACGATTCGATTCAAAATCGATTTTTTTTTTTCAATTCAACACGATTCTCGATTCAAAAACGATTTTTTCCCGATTCAAAACGATTCTCTATTCATTCAATACATAGAATTTCAGCAGGATCTACCCCAGTCTGCTGACATGCAAGCAGAGTAGTAGATTTTTGTAAACAACTTTTATAATTGTAAAGGACAATGTTTTATCAACTGATTGCAAAAATGTAAATTTGTTTTAACTATTGAATGAACCAAAAATATGACTTATTTTATCTTTGTGAAAATTTTGGACACAGTGTGTTGTCAAGCGTATGAGATGCGATGCAAGTGTAAGCCACTGTGACACTATTGTTATTTTTTTTATTTTTATAAATGTCTAATGATAATGTCAATGAGGGATTTTTAATCACTGCTATGTTGCAATTGTAACTAATATTGATACTGTTGTTGATAATATTCATTTTTGTTTCACTACTTTTGGTTTGTTCTGTGTCGTGTTTGTGTCTCCTCTCAATTGCTCTGTTTATTGCAGTTTTGAGTGTTGCTGCGTTTGGTTTTGGAATTGGATTGCATTGTTATGGTATTGCTGTGTATTGTTTTGTTAGATTTAAAAAAAAATTAGAATCGATTCTGAATCGCACAACGTGAGAATCGCGATTCGAATTCGAATCGATTTTTTCCCACACCCCTAATAAATAACATCCTGTAATTTCATTTTGATAATATTTTTTATCTTGATTGATTGAAAATTAACACCAATGAGTCGACTGATGAACATTATCACATAATTTATTCAGCAAGTATAAATAACGACAAATAAAGATATAAAACTATTAACCGCAACATGTAAGTTTAAAAAAACAAACAACAACAACAACATTATGAATTGTAAATTTTCAGAATGTGCTTGTTCGATTTTTAAACAAAGAAAGCAATCTGAAGTTGTCTTTATTTTTAAGTTATCGTGCCGTGATTTTACCAGTCCGGCCCACTTGGGAGTAGATTTTTCTCCATGTGGCACCCGATCTACAATGAGTTTGACACCTCTGTTCTAGGCAGTGAGGTCTACACAATTGCCACAAAAGCTGGCATCTGTTACAAATACAAAAAGTCGATAGTATAGTCCGACTTATTTATTTTGTAAACCATTACTTTTATTCCGTCAGTATTTGTCATTTTCTGATTTGGAAATCAATTCTAATTCAATATTTGCAAAGGCATATTGTTTAGGATGCCACACGTCCGTCCACACTGCATGTGCATGAACTTACTGTGGATTGACAAATCTTTGAGGGAAGTTCTTGAGGCGGAAGCGAGTCCCAAATTGAATTACATGCACAATTCTTAGCCACTGGGGGGGCATCACTAATTAAAAGCATGTGATTGATGACCCTGACGCTTCATGCCAAAGGAGGATAAATCACCCTGGCAGTCACTTTGCTGCATTGGTTCCTGTCTGAGGGATAGTAGAAGTTTAACACTTGCTCAGCTGCGGGGGGAAGACATGGGCGTATTATTTAGCACCCCTAAAATTACCACTGCTACACTGTACTGTGTTTTATGATCATTTCATAACATTGTCTTCTCTTCCCCTGACAAGATAAAACATGTCCTATTGTTTTACCCTGATGGGACTTTATAAAATACTTACGTTGCCATGTTTTCAGCAATTTAGTGAATAATTAAAAGGTAAGTTTGTGTATGAAATTCTGACACTAACGTTTTATTGTGTCAACATATTGGAGTATTTCTTATAGTTAATACACATTTTATAAGCAAGTAATTTGCTATAATTATTCATGTTTAATCACATTTCAAAAGTGTGATTAATCTACAAACCCCTTTTCATATGAGTTGGGAAATTGTGTTAGATGTAAATATAAACGTAATACAATGATTTGCAAATCCTTTTCAACCCGTATTCAATTGAATGCACTACAAAGACAAGATATTTGATGTTCAAACTCATAAACTTTTTTTTTTTGCAAATAATAATTAACTTAGAATTTCATGGCTGCAACACGTGCCAAAGTAGTTGGGAAAGGGCATGTTCACCACTGCATTACATGGTCTTTCCTTTTAACAACACTCAGTAAATGTTTGGGAACTGAGGAGACACATTTTTTAAGCTTCTCAGGTGGAATTCTTTCCCATTCTTGCTTGATGTACAGCTTAAGTTATTCAACAGTCCGGGGGTCTCGTTGTGATATTTTAGGCTTCATAATGTGCCACACATTTTCAATGGGAGACAGGTCTGGACTACAGGCAGGCCAGTCTAGTACCCGCACTCTTTTACTATGAAGCCACATTGATGTAACACGTGGCTTGGCATTGTCTTGCTGAAATAAGCAGGGGCGTCCATGGTAACGTTGCTTGGATGGCAAAATATGTTGCTCCAAAACCTGTATGCACCTTTCAGCATTAATGGCGCCTACACAGATGTGTAAGTTACCCATGTCTTGGGCACTAATACACCCCCATATCATCACAGATGCTGGCTTTTCAACTTTGCGCCTATAACAATCCGGATGGTTATTTTCCTCTTTGGTCCGGAGGACACGACGTCCACAGTTTCCAAAAACAATTTGAAATGTGGACTCGTCAGACCACAGAACACTTTTCCACTTTGTATCAGTCTATCTTAGATGAGCTCAGGCCCAGCGAAGCCGACGGCGTTTCTGGGTGTTGTTGATAAACGGTTTTCGCCTTGCATAGGAGAGTTTTAACTTGCACTTACAAATGTAGCGACCAACTGTAGTTACTGACAGTGGGTTTCTGAAGTGTTCCTGAGCCCATGTGGTGATATCCTTTACACACTGATGTCGCTTGTTGATGCAGTACAGCCTGAGAGATCGAAGGTCACGGGCTTAGCTGCTTACGTGCAGTGATTTCTCCAGATTCTGTGAACCTTTTGATGATATTACGGACCGTAGATGGTGAAATCCCTAAATTCCTTGCAATAGCTGGTTGAGAAAGGTTTTTCTTAAACTGTTCAACAATTTGCTCACGCATTTGTTGACAAAATGGTGACCCTCACCCCATCCTTGTTTGTGAATGACTGAGCATTTCATGGAATCTACTTTTATACCCAATCATGGCACACACCTGTTGCCTGTTCACCTGTAGGATGTTCCAAATAAGTGTTTGATGAGCATTCCTCAACTTTATCAGTATTTATTGCCACCTTTCCCAACTTCTTTGTCACGTGTTGCTGGCATCAAATTCTAAAGTTAATGATCATTTGCAAAAAAATAAAATGTTTATCAGTTTGAACATCAAATATGTTGTCTTTGTAGCATATTCAACTGAATATGGGTTGAAAATGATTTGCAAATCATTGTATTCCGTTTATATTTACATCTAACACAATTTCCCAACTCATATGGAAACGGGGTTTGTAATTAAAAATAGTAATTATTTCTCGGGGTTTGTCCAAATTTGTCCTGAAACTACAAATCCCAGAATGCACTAAAATAGCTATTGTGTATCACACAATGCTGCTCCTGTTACAGTGGCGCCAATAAGAGCTCATGTAAAATTTTTAAAAAGTGCATTTTACACCTAATTTATTCTAAAATTGTTCAAAACATTTACTTATATTTATGCTTGTTTGCTACCACATATGTATCACAGGTAGTATGGTCTCCTTTACGAGTCAAAAAGAAGGGAGAAGAAAACTTGGTAGATAGAGTATATTAAGAACAGCGGTTTTCAACATGGGGTCTGCGACCCCAAGGGCATTCGCAGAAGTATTGCAGGGGGGTTGTGACATTTTTGGCTGATTAACTTTTTTGAAATATATTTTTTGAAATTACCACCGCAGATTTTTCTATAAATAAAAAAAATCTTTAATTACACATTAACATTTCAACATACTGTATTGTCGTTTAGAAATGCCAATCAATATGACCGTGAACATTTATTTGTGATTCCCAGAGCCCAAAAAAAGTCTGCGGGCTATAGAGCGTTTTCTATTCGGGCTCCAGTACTATGGAATGCCCTCCCGGTAACAGTTGGAGATGCTACCTCAGTAGAAGCATTTAAGTCCCATCTTAAAACTCATTTGTATACTCTAGTCTTTAAATAGACCCCCTTTTTTAGACCAGTTGATCTGCCGTTTCTTTTATTTTCTCCTCTGCCCCCCTCTCTCTTGTGTATGGGGGGGACACAGGTCCGGTGGCCATGGATGAAGTGCTGGCTGTCCAGAGTCGGGACCCAGGGTGGACCGCTCGCCTGTGCATCGGTTGGGGACATCTCTGCGCTGCTGACCCGTCTCCGCTCGGGATGGTTTCCTGCTGGCCCCACTATGAACTGGACTCTCACTATTATGTTAGATCCACTATGGACTGGACTCTTACTATTATGTTAGATCCACTATGGACTGGACTTTCACAATATTATGTCAGACCCACTCGACATCCATTGCTTTCGGTCTCCCCTAGAGAGAGGGGGGGGGGGGGGGGTGGATTACCCACATATGCGGTCCTCTCCAAGGTTTCTCATAGTCATTCACATCCACGTCCCACTGGGGTAAGTTTTTCTTTGCCCTGATGTGGGCTCTGTACCGCGGATGTCGTTGTGGCTTGTGCAGCCCTTTGAGACATTTGTGATTTAGAGCTATATAAATAAACATTGATTAATTGATTGATTATACTATAGATTCAAGATTCAAGATTCAAGATTGTTTAATGTCATATGCACACATGTTAAACAGTTTGCCGTACAATGAAAATCTTACTTTGCTAGTCCACCCTTCAACAAGTCACACGGTACTTAGCTAAAAATAAAAAATAAAAATAAAAATAAAAATGTATATACAAGGCACAGTAAGTAACATAAAATTATTGCACATTCTGATTGACAGTCAACATTATAAATATGGAGGTGACATTTGGTCACAGCAGCAGTTAAAGTGTCTTTAGTGATCAAAGGTGAAAAGTGTCTACAGTGATGGTTCACAGTTCGGGGGTGGTCATGGTAGCTGTCTTTTGTTCAAAAAGACAATATATTCATGTTGCAATCAGCACTCTATTTGCCACCTAGTGATCAGCGGGTCCAGCTGCCAGCTGGCGATTAGCACGCTAGTGGCGAGCTAACAATTGCCTTATTAGTTGCCAGCTAGTGATTAGCACGCTAGTTGCCACCTACCGATTAGCGGCCCTCGATGCCAGCTAATGGCCAGCTAGGGATTAGTGTGCTAGTTTCCAGCCAGTGCTTAGCACGCTAGTTGCCAGCCAGCTATTAGCAGCGCTATACTATATTATTTGAATATCTTATTAATGCAAAATAATAAGGACCGTTTTAATTTAAAACGGGGGGCTGTCAGATTAAACACAATCTTGAACTGTGAATAATCATGATTAATCGAAGGTTATTATTTGCTTGCATACATACGATTTGCTTAAAGAAATAACACAATATTTAGATATGAATGCAATTTTGTAATCAGAATGTCATACAGAAACACTTTTTAAATGTTTTACTGAACTGCAAGTCATTGATTTACTCAAAACTTGGTGACAGTAAGCGTAGTAAGAATGAGGTGCATATTTTGAAAGTCTTTGCAATAATACAGCAAACAAGGTATTTATTTATTTATTTTAATTAGGGCCGTTAACGTTAACGCGTTAAAGAACGTGATTAATAAAAAAGTAATATTGCTTTACCATAAATGAATGAAGATTCATCACAATGTTTTGACCGTCGGAAAAGTGGCGCGTGTTGCACGGACAGTGTTCATGTCAGTGTGATGATAGTTTGCTCTTTAAAACAAACTTCAACGCAGTGTTAACATTGTTGACTAAAAATGTTCATCTTCGTTATTGTCAACGACCTATTTTACCTTGACAAAATTAGGACGATAATAAAAGCATGTTGACTTAAACAATGACAAAATGAATTGACAATTTGGTCAACAAATTAAAATGAGACAAAATCCAGTTATATTTAACTTCGTCATTAAGGGGGTGGGACAAAAGTTAAAGTAAAAGTACCAATGTGTTCTCTGCATTTGACCCATGCCCTTGTTCACCCCCTGGGAGGTAAGGGGAGCAGTGGGCAGCAGCAGTGGCTGCGCCCGTCAATCATTTTGGTGATTTAACCCCCAATTCTAACCCTTGATGCTGAGTGCCAAGCAGGGAGGTAATGGGTCCCATTTTTATAGTCTTTGGTATGACTCGGCCGGGGTTTGAACTCACAACCTACCGATCTCAGGGCGGACACTCTAGCCACTAGGCCACTGAGTAGTAATAGCCAATCACAGTTTTAATGTGGGAGAGGGCTGGATTAAAAGCACGAAGGGTATCCGAATCAGAATCAGAATCAGAATCAGAATAAGAAATACGTTAATAATTTTCAGCACAATCCCATTCAAGAGTGGACAAACATTACAGGGAGACAGAACAGGATTGCTGACGGGTCTGCCAATTTCCGCCACCCCTTACAAAAAGGGTGAGAAACAGGAAAACGCTGGGGAAGGGGGGTTTAGTGTATGCCTGGGGGAGAGGGGGTCCAGACTGAGGCCAAGGAAGAAAAAAGAAACCTCTTAGCCATAGCACACAAGAACATGTGTGTAAGAGGGAAACATCAAAGACCATTAAAAGAGCAGAGCTGATGCAACCAGCCACTTCTACACACAGCCACAAGTAAAACTACAACAAAAACAAACAAGCATATACACTGTGGTGGCCTCTGCGGTGTTCCACGCCATCATCTGCTGGAGTGAGGAGAGCATGGCCAGAGACAGGAGCAGACCCAACAAAGCGACCAAGAGAGTCAACTCCACCCTCGGCCGCCCACCAACTCTCGGCCAGTGTCCAATCCAAACAGAACTCCTGTCTTTGTAAGGCACAATGGTTAGATTTTTCACCTGGAAAAGAAAGAGACTCAATACAAGACAATATCAATCAATCAATCAAAGTTTACTTATATAACCCTAAATCATGAGTGTCTCAAAGGGCTGCACAAGGGGGACCGGTGCAATGGACGTCGAGTGGATCTAGCATAATAATGTGAGAGTCCAGTCCATAGTGGGGCCAGCAGGAGATCATCTTGAGTGGAGACAGGTCAGCAGCGCAGAGGCATACCCAAGTGATGCACAGATGAGTGGTCCACCCTGGGTCCCGAATGTGAACAGCTAGCGCAACACCTGTGGTCACCGAATCTGTGCCCCACCTCTCCACAAAGGAGAGTGGGGCAGAGCAGAAAAGAGACGGCAGATCAACTGGTCTAAAAGGGGGGTCTATTTAAAGGCTAGAGCAGGGGTCCCCAAACTACGGCCCGCGGGCCGGATCCGGCTCCCCAGCATCCAAAATCCGGCCCACAGGAAGTCCCAAGTAAATTTTAATTTTTAATTTTTTATTTTAATTTTTATTTTTTTTTAATCTTTCCTTTCTAATCCATTTTCTACCGCTTGTTACTCTTGGTATCTCCTAGCCGCTCAGGCAAATCATATTGTCTAAAAATTAATTTTCCCATTGATAACCGTGACAATGTTAAATGTTGATTAACATCAATGTTAATTATGTTCGGTTTTGTTTTTGGACTCTTTGTGCACTCTTGTTTGTTTTGTCACCATAGTGACCATTAGTTTCACCTGTTTCACGTTTTGCACTCGCGCACCTGTTGTCAATCATATCTATATTATTTAAGCCCATTGTTGCCAGGAAGTCAGCCTGGCGACATTACCTCTGCTCACTTCATACCATGCTACTTCTGTACCTCTATGCTACCTTTGAAATCTATGCCGTAGTTCCCTGCATTCCAAGTAAGTTTTTGTTTATTGTTCATAGTTTTTTGCCCAAGTACTAGTTTTGGTTTCATCAGTCAAGTTTGGGGCAGCACGGTGGAAGAGGGGTTAGTGCGTCTGCCTCACAATACGAAGGTCCTGAGTAGTTGTGAGTTCAATCCCGGCCTCGGGATCTTTCTGTGTGGAGTTTGCATGTTCTCCCCCGTGACTGCGTGGGTACCCTCCGGGTACTCCGGCTTCCTCCCACCTCCAAAGACAAGCACCTGGGGATAGGTTGATTGGCAACACTAAATTGGCCCTAGTGTGTGAATGTGAGTGTGAATGTTGTCTGTCTATCTGTGTTGGCCATGTGATGAGGTGGCGACTTGTCCAGGGTGTACCCCACCTTCTGCCCGATTGTAGCTGAGATAGGCTCCAGCGCCCCCCGCGACCCCGAAGGGAATAAGCGGTAGAAAATGGATGGGATGGATGGATAGTCAAGTTTGTTCTCCGCCTTTGTGTGCGCCTTTTGTTTGTACCCTTTTGTTTGTATTTTGTAGTTAGTGTTAAAATAAAAGATGTCCTTACCTTCACGCCTTGCCCGCTCCAACTTTACTTGCATCTCGGGAAAACAAACAACCCATAGTCCAAGTCTTGACAATTACATACTGTATTTTTCGGAGTATAAGTCGCACCGGAGTATAAGTCGCACCTGCCGAAAATGCATAATAAAAAAGGAAAAAAACATATATAAGTCGCACTGGAGCCAAACTATGAAAAAAACTGCGACTTATAGTCCGAAAAATACGGTAAATGGTGTTTACAAATGTGAACCAAATCTTTACATAATGTCAAAAGAACTGTTCTGATTATTGAGGGAATATGTGCAAATGTTGTTTATAGTCACTGAGAGCACAATAGGATATTAAATGTCTCTGGTTTGAGCATTAATACATCAAAAATATAAGCATTAAGTCAATCCCAGAGGCACATTAGTCTCCCTGCTGCTATGGATTGTTAAAATGATGCACTAACTTGCACATTTTTATACCTGGGCTGTAACACTGTCAGAATTTCACCTCAGAATTTATGCAAAAATTGCACCTCCCCAAGGTTACATAGCAGATTCATTTAGCCCTTACTGTGTCCCTCCCTCTCCCCTCCCCACCTCCTCCTCTTTCTGTCCCAGCTCCATTAGACCCTGCAGACTAATCGAGCAGCACCAATTGCTCCCGCGGTGAGATCATTAAGTAAATTATTTTAAGATCAAACGGTCAGCAACCACAATGGAGTTCTATGTAATGGTTTAAAAGCCTCCCCCCAAACTGCCACCCGTCCTTATCTCTCAAATTAAAGCCCAGTGGGAAAAGCGGTGCTCCTCTCAGGTGGGTTCCCCCCTCCGCCACCGCGAGCAGCACCAAAAGGCCTTCTTTCCTCAGGCTAAGGTAGGACCCACTAATCACTGCTTTGAACACAACTAACACACTGACAGGATCTGACTTGTATGTGGCTTAAGAGTGCTAAAGTGTTCCAGACCACAGTAAGTTGTTTTATAGCCATCTGTCAACATGTGTTTATCTACAGTCAGAGATGATATTATGCTTTAGGTTTTTGTTGTTACACTCTCTACAACAGACCTGAAGTAAGGTGCTGTACCTGTCCTGTCCTGGTGACATGCCTCAACTTGGCAGCTTAATTGGTTCTGTGACGGAGCTCTTAAGTCAAAAGACTTGTATCTCAAATCAAAGTATCTCATTGAAATGCATTGAAATACCGTATTTTCTGGGCCATAGGGTGCACCGGATTAAAAGGCGCACTGCCGATGAGTGGTCTATTTTTGATCTTTTTTTCATATATAAGGCACACCTAGGGCGCATTAAAGGAGTTTTTTTTATTTTTTTTCTAAATGTAAAACACTTCCTTGTGGTCTACATCAGTGTTTTTTAACCTTTTTTGAGCCAAGGCACATTTTTTGTGTTGAAAAAATGCGGAGGCACACCACCAGCAGAAATCATTAAAAAACGAAACTCAGTTGACGGTAAAAAGTTGTTGACGCAATTGTTGGATATGACTTTAAAGCATAACCAAGCATGCATCAATATAGCTCTTGTCTCAAAGTAGGTGTGCTGTCACCACCTGTCACATCACGCCGTGACTTATTTTGAGTTGTTTGCTGTTTTCCTGTGTGTAGTATTTTACTTCTTGTCTTGCGCTCCTACTTTGGTGGCTTTTCCTCTTTTGTTGGTATTTTCCTGTAGCAGTTTCATGTCTTCCTTTGAGCGATATTCCCCGCATCTGCTTTGTTTTGGCAATCAAGAATATTTCAGTTGTTTTTATCCTTCTTTGTGTTTACATTGTTGATTGTCACGTCATGTTGGGATGTACATTGTGGACGCCGTCTTTGCTCCACAGTAAGTCTTTGCTGTCGTCCAGCATTCT